>NC_057813.1:388984335-389147584 GCF_018294505.1 Triticum aestivum
GCATCAATATCGCACTTTTGCCGCCTCAATCCGAACCAAACATCACGAATGTCCAACTACAAGAAACGCAAGCATGAGGAAACCCCCGATCCGCAAGAAAGTTCCGCGGCCGCGAAGCCAGATCAAGAAAATGCAGCTGAGGCGGCAAGAGCTCACCGTGTGCGCGCAGGGAGACAGAGGGAGTGAGGGGCAGCTCCAATCAAGCAGGGCGAGAGAGGAGAAGCCTCCGTCCGGGAGGAGAAGTAGGAGAAAACACGGGAGAGGAGGGGGTTCGTTGGGGTGGTGTTCTGGACCAAGTCCCCTCTCTCTCCTCTCCTCTGTCTGTCTAGAGAGAAGAGAAGTAGAGTTGCAAAAGTCCTTGCTTTGCTGTTGCTTCCTCTCTCCACCTCCCTCTCGCCGTTTCTTGCTTTTCTTTCTCACCTCTAGGTCCAGGAGGTGACTGCACACTCTATCTCTCCACCTTGAAACCAGGACTGAATCTCAAGTTTCACAATTTATTACTCGCATTGTTTGTTGTTAGGAATCTATCACCACCTACACTGCACTGCAAACTTTTCTACGTGCACTTTTTTTTCCTTTCTTTTCCTACCTTTCTCTTGCATTTATGAGCCAGCATCAGAGTACATGTCAACACTCTTGGGAAGCAGGTCAGCGTCAAATCGATCTGATGACGAGACACTGCCTGACATGATATTTGTACAGTGTACATGTCAATCTGCTGAGGATTGGTATTTATGGTTTGTTTTTTTTAACTCCTCCAAAAATGCAAAATACTCCTTGTGTAAAGAAATATAGGAGTGCATGTAGCACTCCTATATTTTTTTAAGGGGGAGTAGTTTATATTATACTCCCTCTATCTCAAATATAAAACATTTCTTGATACTATTTCAAGACTATTTGTTAGATTTATCATAATGTTTAGATCAAATTATACTACAAATTATACTACTTTGGTATAATTTTCATAAAATAATAGAGATTTATTGAAGATGACACTCCTGGTACTCAGATTCTAAATCTCCCACTACTTGAAGCAGGCAGGTTGAGGTAGGGTGTGGGAGGCTTCCTACTCGCACCGCAACGACGAAAAGGATGATGTCGATGAAGCTCAATTTTTGGCAGCGGAGCTCGATTCCAAGCAAGTTGAGCGAAGTATGGAGCGTCCTCCAGAAACATGGCGATGGAGGCGGGTTTAGTGAATATGTTACAGTGTTTTTTACCCTATATACTTTACATTGGCGGTTATTATGGATCCAAGAGGGATATAAAGACTCTAGTAGAGTTGCTCCAATGACTTTGATTCATCGTGGCGCCGTGTAAAATGATGTTTTCTAGTAATACAACCTCCAAGAATTTTCTTGGAAAGCATAAATCAGAAACTCGTGGTTAGAATGTGATCGGGACCATAGACATCAAAACTACGCAATTTACTTGGAAATGGCATTTTTAAGATAGTGACACATCGAGGAATTTGCTACTTAACTTGAGAAGACATGAGGGAGAAAGGTTGCATGAGATAACTCATATTTGGTTTGCTCCGTTAGGATCTACCATGCTTTCGCAAGTTGTTCACCATGAGTTTCAGAGCACTTTGACTTTATATGACTTGAATAAAAGGCTATCCTTGGGATTTTAATGGTGTCTTGTTAGTTTCTCCCTAAATTTATTACTCCAAATAAGGACTAAAATAGAATGTCTCGGGGCATACTCTCTAGTTAGGTCATTCCTTTTCTCTAGAAGATGGGAAATATTTTAACCTAGGTTTTTTAGAATGGGGGAGGGGTCCCCCACCTGATATATATTTTTTAAAACAACAACTTTATTCATTAGAAACAACAGTTACATCGTCCATAAGAAAATTACAATATTTTTTGAACGCTCTTCGAACCGATCCCTTGTCAGGAAACCCTAATTTAGCCAGTTCTTGAGCAACCTTATTTGCTTTCCTATTACATTGTTCAAAACTAGTAAGAGAAAAAACACACGCCACGAAACAGCAATCATCGAAAATTGTCGTCGTCGCTCCCACAGATTGTTCTCTATTCTTCATTGTGTCAATGACTTCCATATTACCAGAGTTAATAACAAGACGATTGCGGCCCATCTTTTGTGCAAGGGATAAATCCAACCTTAGAGCCAACGCTTCCGCTGCAGTACATCAGCCACCGGTGTTCCAATTTCCGCCAACAATGAATTTTCCTTTATCATCCCTGAGGACAACACCAATTGTGCCCCTAAGCAGATCATGATCAAAAGAAGCATCCATGTTCAGTTTTACAAAACCCATAGGAGGTATGCTCCACCCCCCCCCCCCTCTTTCCTAATTGCATTAGGTGAATAGGCATTTACATAGTTTGTCATTATAGCGCGACCCCATGGATGTCAGGTACACATCTTTGAAACTTTCCCTCATGAACCAGCTTGTGTCTATCCCACCAACAATACCAATCGGTTATAGCGATCAATTCACGTACATTCCGGAGGCCCAATATAGATAGTTCTTAGTCTGGCATAAGGAGTAAGAATTCCAGAACTGCCTCTCCCATGTAATCAATAGCACAAGATTTATTAATCACATCGTACAACCCCAACTTATCTCAAATGGTTGGATATTCCTCTATCACTACGCCAAGGCAAAGTGTTTTGCTAGAGAGTGCGAAAATTTTGAAGAAAATATTCTCTACAAGATTGCAGAATCTTCGTGAGTGGGAGGACAGTGCAACTCAACAAGATTGCAGAATATTCGTGATCAGGTCAAAGAAAAGAAACATAGAAGTGATTCTAGAATTTCCTACGACGACTGATACAAAAGACTCTACATGAGATATAGAGACTTCAGTCCAACTTGCAGCTGAACCATATTGGTTGGGAAAATTTGTGCAGACCTTCATGGCATGCAGACGAAATATTGTTGAACAAACGATTAACCTATAATTCACAGAGAAACATTGATGGGACCTGACTTCGAAAATTGGCTATATGTCAAAATAATCTGAGATAGTATCCATACACATAATTGAAGTTTAGAACTTGATGAACCCTTTGAGACTTAAAGTCTAGAAAATAGTAATGGATCTATAAACTGACAGAGATAGAAATGTTTTATAATGCTTGAATTGTTACAAATAGTTTATGATAAGATCAAGGAGTTGACTATGACGAGATTGTCTCATCATAGCAATACTTAAAGTCAGTGCAGGTTAAACTAGAAATTACTAAATATTTCAATTATGATATATAATATATGGATGTCAAAATGATTCCTATGATATGGAAATAGAACCAAGGTTGTATGTTTGATACGATCCAAGGTAATTTTGTCGATCCAGAGGATGTTAGTAAATGTGCAAACTTTGAGAGATCTTATAACACTCTGAAGCAAGCATATGGAGTTAGAGTCTTCATGCGAATGAAATGGTCATCGAGGAAAGCGAAGTTGCTTGTATCTACAAGAAAGGAAGTGGGAGCATGATAATATTTCTAAAACACTATATGTGTTTGACACATTATTGATTGGAAATTATATAATTTTTTGACATGAATTAAGACTTTATTAAACTAGTTTTTCAGTAAAGTACTTAGGCAATAGATAGTTCTAATATTAGGCATGATGATCTATGGAGACAGTAGTGTCTAATGGGCTTAGCCAACATACATATTGACAAAATACTAAAGTAGTTTAGTATGAAATATGCAAGAAGAGTTTCCTGTCAAGGTCACATGGAAGGATTTTTAAGCAAGAATCGGTTTTCTGAAATACTGATGAGCGAAATATGTGATTTCAATTACACTTGTGTTATATATGTTCCATGGTATGTAAACAACCAGATATGTCCAGTACTCCAAGAAAGTCACGAATAAAGATTACCAGGATGATCAAATTGTTGATCATAGGACAACAGTGAAAGTGTTGTTAAATACTAATGACACGTGTCTCGTATACGGAGAAGATGAAGAGATTTATGTAAGGAGTTATATCAATACATGCTCGTTGTAAGTAGTACTTTGATAAAAACTTCATTGATGCTCCAAGCGGTTTTTGATTTCAATTTATGGTGGCACGGTAAGTAGGATTTGGTCCAAAAGATTACTGTGGTGAATTCTACAACAGAAGGTTGAGTATATTTTCACTTTAGAAGTAACAATAGAAGGTGATGAATCAAAAGTTCATTTATGAGTTTGGTATGATTTCAAGATGATTCTGCAAGTGGAACACTATTCTTAATGGTGCACTACTGTAGTAACCTGCTAACGTGACACATGAATCAGAGACTCTTCGATGAAATTGTGTGCGATGCATGCATCGCAAATGGTGTCCTAATAAAACCATCACCAATAAGACAACCATCACCAGTAAGATGAACTATTTACGATGGCGGAGACATCAAGCACGATTCAGATTAGAGTTGCGTGTGCGATACATGGCATATTGTTGATCCATATGAACTGTTTGCGATGAGCCAGAACAACAGAAACGGTCAGCCAGACCAAGGTTTGTGCGATATACGGCATACAGTTCACACGGATGAACTGTTTGTGATTAGCCAACACGATAGAAACGGTTGGCCAAATCAAGATGTGTTCGATATACGGCATACGCGTCACTTAGATGAACTGTTTGCGATTAGCCAACACGACAGAAATGGTCAACCAGATCAAGGTGTGTGTGATAGACGCATACAGTTCACTCAAATTAACTGTGTAATGAGCGAAAACGAACACAAACGATTCAGCTTAATAAGATGTGTGTGATACGCGGAAAAAAGGTCAGTAATCAGAAATGTATGGGAAGACCGATAACAACACAGACGATTCCTGCTAATAAGCCATGTGTGTTGTGGGCAAACGATTGATGTATACAATTGTCAGTGATTAATGAAATCATCGCCGACAGGTTCCCTAGTTTAGTTTGTGTGCAATGTGATTTGCTCTGTTTACAGAAGAACAACATACATAACCAAAATTAAACATCCAATTACATAAGTGACTATACAAATATTCGCACATCCCTCAATAAATAATTACACGCATTCTAAACTAGGAGAAACGATCATCTAATCATCTACTTCTTGTGTCGATGCTGCCGCCACTGCTCTGTGGCTCGACCCTCGCCTGGGGTAGGACGAAGGCACTTCCTCATGTCAACGATCTGCATGTACATCTCGTGGCTTGTGTACGCGTCATTGGCCATGTACTTGATGTGTTATTCATCTACTCTATGCACCCAGGCGCTGTGCTAGGTGATCTTGTCCTTCTTGCACTCACCCTTCATGTTCTTGTAGTAGGGGTCGACGATGGCCGAGGCGAGGTCAATCAGGGAGTCCTGCTTGTTCTTTGTGCTACCCTAAACCTTGTAGTGGGCATGGATGTCGACAAGCTTCTAGCAGTCCAAGCCTCAAATCTCGAGCACTTTTAGATCATTTTTATGTCCACCATAGCGAAACTGTAGTCGAGACTGTTGATAAACCTGGCAAAATGCTCGCAAGGCCTTATGGCCATGCAATAGTGGTAGATGAGGACGTGCTGGCGCACACACAACTGGGTAACGACAACCTTCTAATCATGCCCAACACGACCGCCGGTGAACTCGAGGTCGAAGCCGACCACTTGATACTTGTCCCCAGCAAGCAACTGCTCCATAGTGTGGATAGAGCTCTTCACTAAGACTGGCTCGTTCGTGTACACCATTGAGAGGTCCTTCCCCTCACGTGGCTGTCCACTACAAGAGGCGTGGTGAACTACCGCCAGTCATCGTTGTCAGCCGCTCGGAGCGCCATTGGAGCCACTGGATATCCTCTTTGTATTTGGCGTCGTGGGCGTGCCTATTGTGTCGTGGGGCACGAGAGACTAAGTTAAATGGCCGCATGAATAAATGGGGGCCGGGCGGCCTGGATTCTTGGCGCATCCGGATGGCAGTTTTTGAAGTGGGTAACAGTATCGTGGCACTTAATCGCATCGTGGTGCCGCTCCTGGCGCAACCGCATGCATATGGTACCCCGAATGTAAGTGATCATGCGCCGGCCCCAAATGCTACGTGGAGGGACGCGAGCAGAGCGCACGCGGCGGGACACAATTAGACGCGCCGCAGCCACCTCAACCGCGAGCAACCACACACATAGAGCAGTTGAATGATAACCCACAAAGTGTAGCGGATCAATTGTAGCTTTTTCGATAGATAAGAGTGTCGAACCCAATGAAGAGCTAAAGGTAGAATTTATATTCTCTTCAAGTTCTATTGACCACCGATACAACTCCGCTCACACTTAATGTTTGCTTTACCTAGAACAAGTATGAAACTCGAAGTACTTTGTAAGTGTAATGCTAGAACTACTTTGCAAGAATAAAACTAAGACTAATTTGCAAGATAATATAATTTATTTTTTAGTAGAAAGCTTTTTGTAGAACGATGAGAAAGATTGTCCATAGGCAATTGAATATAACACGATAGATACTTATCATTATGCAATGAGGGAGAGGCATACACTAACACACTTTTCGTACTCGGATCATATGCACTTATGATTGGAACTCTATCAAGCATCCAAAACTATTAAAGATTATTAAGGTAAAACTCAACCATAGCATTAAGTAACAAGTCCCCTTTACTCCCATACGCAACAACCCCCTTACTCGTATAAGCTTTTGTCACTGTCGCCACCCACTATAAGTGAATCATGGTCATATTACAAAATCTTACAGCGGTAATACCACATGCTTGCGTGACACAGAGGGCACCATAGGACAACACCATATCAACATACAACTAATATCAATCACACAATACCACAACTAACCCGTAGGACAAAAGAAATCTACTCAAACATCATAGGATTGCCACACATCATTGGATAATAATATATAACATTAAGCACCATGTTCAAGTAGAGATTACAGGGGGAGAAGAGATGTTACACCGCTGCATAGAGGGGAAGATAGTTGATGATGAAGGCGGCGCAGTTGTTGGTGTAGATCACCGTCACGATGGTTCCCCCGACGGCGCTCTAGTGTCACCGGAAGAGAGGTGGAGAGGGGGCCCCTCCTTCTTCTTCTTCCTTGCCCCCTAGATGGGAGGAGAGTTCCCCCTCTGGTCCATGGCCGCCATGGCTCCCGGAGGGCAGGGGCCCCTCGGAGATTGGATCTCTCTTTGTTCTCTTCTATTTCGTGTTCCAGTTTTCTGGTCGAAAACCGCTTCTTATATTCTCGGAGATCCGTAACTCCGAATGGGCTGATACTTTGAGGGGATTTTTTATCCAAATATTAGCTTCCTTGCGGCAGAAGGACGCCCTCAATCGACCTACGAGGTGGCCACAAGCCTGCTGGGCGCGCCTAGGGTAGGGGGTTGCACCCTCTGAGCTTGTGGTCCCCTCGAGCATCCTCTCGCGTTGATTCTTTTTCCCAAAAATCACATATATTCCAAAATAAATCTCCATAAATTATTGTCGCGTTTGGACTTTGTCTGATATGGATTTCCTGCAAAACAAAAAACATGCAACAAACAGGAATTGGCACTGGGCACTGGATCAATATGTAAGTCCAAGAAAATCATATAAATTGTTGCCAAAAGTATGAGAAAGTTGTAGAATATTGGCATGAAACAATAAAAATTTATAGATACGACAGAGACGTATCAGCATCCCCAAGCTTAATTCTTGCTCATCCTCGAGTAGTTAATTATAATGACAAAAAGATAACTTTTGATGTGGAATGCTACCTAGCATAATCTTAATCATGTAATCTAATTACGGCATGAATATTAAGATACAAGTGATTCAAGGCAATAGCCTATCAATTTGACATTGAAACAATAATACAAAACATGCATGTATTTCAACATTTCCTTTCATAATAATGGAGCTAGAGGAAATGGCCTCTATACACTTAGTTGTGGTAAGCATTACACACTCGTTCTTCCCTTCATAGATATATCAAATCAAGAGTACCCTGATTACAAGCCGAGCAAATGTTTCATACTTCTGAACGCGCTTTAGCTTTTTGAACCTCACGCAATACATGAGCGTGAGCCATGTATATAACACCATGAGTGGAATAGAATGCGGTGATAGAGATCAATAATGGAAAGTCAAAAAGGGAGAAAGTCTCGCATCAACTAGGCAAATCAACGGGCTATGGAGATGCCCATCAATCGGTATCAATGCGAGCAGTAGGGATTGCCATGCAACAGATGCACTAAGAGCTATAAGTGAATGAAAGCTCAACTGAAACTAAGTGGGTGTGCATACAACTCGCTTGCCGCTACTTGTGAGCTGCGTTGGGATTTCCTCAAAGAGGAGAGGATGATGCAGTACAGTAGAGATAAGTGTTTCCCTCAGTTAAGAACCAAGGTTATCAATCCATTAGGAGAACCATGCAACACATTGTTAGCAGTACCTACACACAAGATAACAAATCCTTGCACCCAACGCGAACAAGGGGTTGTCAATTCCTCGGCGATTACTTGTGTGACACCCCCGATTCAATCGTACACTAATCATACACACAAATATGTATGATCAGGATCAGGGACTCACGGGAAGATATCACAACACAACTCTAGACACAAATTAAAGTCATACAAGCTTTATATTACAAGCTAGGGCCCTCAAGGGCTTGAATACATAAGCTTGAATACAAATGAGTCAGCAGAAGCAACAATATCTGAGTACAAACATAAGTTAAACAAGTTTGCCTTAAGAAGGCTAGCACAAAAGCAACGATGATCGAAAAGGCAAGGCCTCCTGCTTGGGAGCCTCGTAACTACTCCTAGTTGTCGACAGTCTCCACGTAGTAGTGGGCACACTCGGGGTAGTAGTAGTCGTCAGTGGTGCCATCTGGCTCTTGGACTCCGTCATCTGATCGCAGCAATCGGGTATAGGGCGAAAAGAAGTAGTAAAGCAACCGTGAATACTCATCCAAAGTACTCACAAGACTTACATCAGAACTATACTAAGTATGCATCGATATCAATGGAATGGGGCTATATCTTTGGACAAAACTGTAGAATACCAGAAGAGAGGGGAAAGCCTAGCCTATCGAAGACTAGCATCTTGAGGCATCTTGCAGCATTAGAAGAGTGCATATTAGCATAACATAAAGTAGTAGTATGTTGTAGTATTAACGCACAAAGATCTTTCCTCGACTCCCTGCAAGAAAGCAATCTCGGAGCCACATATCCATTTCGTGCCTCAGCATCCAGTTCTAGTTGTATCGATCGGGATACAACTCTAAGCGTCCGTTACCATGGACACAGCTATTCGAATAGATCAATCTTCCGTGCAGAGGTGCACAAACTTACCCAACACGCTCGATCAACTCCGACTGGACACACCATCAGGTCATGACCGGCCTCGGCCGATCAACACACCGCAGTCCTACATAGGCTCAATAGAGAGGCCAGCACACGAGTCTACATCCTAAGCGTGCATGGGTCTTGGGCCCATCGCGTGTTGCACTCCTGCATGTTGCATATGTGGCCAGTGTCTGTCCTGGCTACCTCCTTATACAAGGCAGGTGCTTACGCGGGCCACCCGGGTGCGCCCCGCTCAGTCGCTGATGTCCGAAGAGCTTTCGGCTGATACATACGGTGTAGAGTGTCCATACTTATTCCTGCGTGGTGGTTAGTGCAAAAAGGCCAGAGGCCTACTCAGATCACATATCCAAACCGTTAATGTCTTGGTAGCGCGTGGTAATGAGCAGAGACTCATGATCATTTGACCCCGTCACCTCGTCTCGTGGACTTATGGCAAGGGCCCGGAATGCCCGGCCGTGCCACGTAATTATCTCGGGGTTACCCTCCAGGTCAACCCGGCTACACATCAACTCGCGGGTACACTCACGGTCAACCCGACTTCACATTTATCTCGTGGGTACCCCTCGGGGCCGACCCAACTTCAGTCATGGTTCTGGGTAAAGTTAAAGTATCCGTGTGTCCAAAATAGCAAGGGGGAAACCCGAGGAATCACCCTCGATGGATTCCATTTGATGTAACCATCAAGGTGAACTCAGGAGGAATCACCCTTGATGGTTCACACTTGATGGGTTGCACGACAGAGTCGTTATGGGGAGTGGTGAAGGAGGTATCACCCTTGAAGACCATGACCGATGAACTATACTGCACAAATCTCATGAGAGGTGCTATATGAGGTATCACCCTCGGCACTCAATAGTAACCCTGTAGTGTCGTACAACTAGGGGGTGATGTGCTATGTTGGGCCGTGGACATTGATCCCGTTGATCGAGTCATCTGGTAATCCAGCAGGGACAACAGGGACAAGGTGAGGGGTCACTGATGGATCACTAACCAACCTATACTAAGCATATAGGATAAGTAGGTAAGGTACAAAAGCAGGCTATGCATGAGAATAGGAGCAGTCATGACATTTTCACACTTGGAGGGGGAAATAGGAAGAACACATAAGAACACATGGAGGAAATCATTCAAACAAACCCAAATAACACATCCACTAGAGTAGCATACATGAGATCCACAAGCATACAAGAACAATTCAAGTAAAAAAGAACTAGGGTAAAGGCTCTTCCCACTAGGTAAGGTCTTGATATCCACAAGAGGATCTTCTCCAAGAGGAGGGCTTGATCTCCAAGAGGAGGTCTAGATCTCCAAGAGTAGGAAGATGAGCAAAGCTCTTTCTTTGTTTATGTAATACTTTGCTCACCTCTCAAAAGAGCTAGGGGAAGAGTTTATATAGCCTAGGGACGAAATATGAGGGAGAGAGGGGTACAAGGGTCAAAAACCAAAATTGCACGCAGGCACTATCGGAGAGGTCCGGGCACCCGGACCGGTCAGTGGCCGACTGTAGGTGGGCTGGGCACCCGGGGGTTCCAAGCCCGGGCACCCGGGGTGGCGCCAGGTGGTTGGAGGGTGGAGGCTTGGCACCCGGGGGTCCAAGGCCCGGGCGGCGGCTGGCGCTGGGCAGATGGCCGGGCACCCAGGGTTGACGTCCCGGGCACCTGGGGCATCGCCTGGGAGGAGAGGGGTCGGGCAGCTGGGGCTGGGAGGCTGGGCACCCGGGGCGTCCAAGGGCCTTGCTCACTCCGCGGTTGCATGCCCGGGTACCCGGGGTCCTCACGTCCGGGCACCCGGGGTGTCCAGGGGATCTCCGGTCCTTCGCATTCTTTTCCCTCTCCTTCTCCTTGGGTCTCCGGGTGGACTTGGTGATTCCTCCATGCTTCCTCGCGATGATCTCCGAAGTACCTAAGAATGCATAATGTGTGTCTTTGAGTTAGAACCCAATTCTCATGTGAATCCAAACGAAACTTGAAGAGGAAAGAATTGACCTCGTTCTTGATGGCGTGTGCACGTGCTCTTGTCGTTGGTCCTTTTGGTGCTTGTGGTGGTGATGGAGTGTCCATCTGGGTGGACGAGGGATGCTCCGCATCATCTCCCCCCTGGGAGAGATCCATCCACGAATCGTGATCTTCATCACCATGGTACTTGGCCAAGTCTTTGACGTTGAAGATGTCGCTTACGTTGAACTTGTCACGTGGAATGTCGATCTTGTAGGCGTTGTCATTGTAGCATGCGAGCACCTTGAATGGTCCATCAGCTCTCGGAAGTAGCTTGGACTTTCACTCCTTGGGGAAGCGGTCCTTGCGGAGATGTAACCATACTAGATCGCCCGGTTGGAACACCATCGGTGACTTTTTGATGTTGAGCTTGGAGGTGAGGCAGTGTACTTGACACTCAATCGTGGAACGTGTTTCTTCATGCATCTTCTTGAGGTAGGTGGCTCTTGCGCTAGCGTCCATGTTCGCTCATTCTTGTAGCAGTAGAGGAAGGATGTCCAACGGCGACAAAGGGTTGAAGTCGTAGACAACTGATACGTCTCCGACGTATCTACTTTTCCAAACACTTTTGCCCTTGTTTTGGACTCTAACTTGCATGATTTGAATGAAACTAACCCGGACTGACGTTGTTTTCAGCAGAACTGCCATGATGTTGCTTTATGTGTAGAAAAGAAAAGTTCTTGGAATGTCCTGGAAATCCACGGAGGCACTTTTTGGAATTAATAAGAATTTTTGGCGAAAGAATCAATGCCAGGGGGCCCAGGGCCTGTCCACGAGACAGGGGGGCGCGCCCCCCCTATAGGGCACGGCCTCCTATCTCGTGGCCCCCCTGGACCTCCACCGACCTCAACTCCAACTCCATATATTCATGTTCGGGGAGAAAAAAATCAGAGAGAAAGTTTCATCGCGTTTTACGACACGGAGCCGCCGCCAATCCCTAATCTCTCTCGGGAGGGCTAATTTGGAGTTCGTTCAGGGCTACGGAGAGGGGGATTTGTCGTCGTCGTCATCATCAACCATCCTCCATCACCAATTTCATGATGCTCACCGCCGTGCGTGAGTAATTCCATCGTAGGCTTGCTGGACAGTGATGGGTTGGATGAGATTTACCATGTAATCAAGTTAGTTTTGTTAGGGTTTGATCCCTAGTATCCACTATGTTCTGAGATTGATGTTGCTATGACTTTGCTATGCTTAATGCTTGTCACTAGGGTCCGAGTGCCATGATTTCAGATCTGAACCTATTATGTTTTCATGAATATATGTGTGTTCTTGATCCTATCTTGCAAGTCTATAGTCACCTATTATGTGTTATGATCCGACAACCCCGAAGTGACAATAATCGGGATACTTCTCGGTGATGACCGTAGTTTGAGGAGTTCATCTATTCACTATGTGCTAATGCTTTGTTCCGGTTCTCTATTAAAAGGAGGCCTTAATATCCCTTAGTTTCCACTAGGACCCCGCTTCCATGGGAGGGTAGGACAAAAGATGTCATGCAAGTTCTTTTCCATAAGCATGTGTGACTATTTACGGAATACATGCCTACATTACATTGATGAACTGGAGCTAGTTCGGTGTCACCCTATGTTATAGCTATTACATGAGGAATCGCATCCGGCATAATTATCCATCACTGATCCATTGCCTACGAGCTTTTCATATATTGTTCTTCGCTTATTTACTTTTCCGTTGCTACTGTTACAACTACTACAAAAACCCCAAAACATTTATATTTACTTTTGCTACCGTTACCTTTATTATCATACCACTTTTGCTACTAAACACTTTGCTGCAGATACTAAGTTATCCAGGTGTGGTTGAATTGACAACTCAACTGCTAATAGTCAAGAATATTCTTTGGCTCCCCTTGTGTCGAATCAATAAATTTGGGTTGAATACTCTACCCTCGAAAGCTGTTACGATCCCCTATAGTTGTGGGTTATCAAGACTAATTTCTGGCGCCGTTGCTGGGGAGCATAGCTCTATTCTCTGAGTCACTTGGGATTTATATCTGTTGATCACTATGAAGAACCTGAAAGACGCTAAAACCAAGATTTTGCCCTCAACTACGAGGGGAGGTAAGGAACTTCCATCTAGCTTTGCACTAGATTCTCCTTCCGTTATTAGTAGGCTTGCGACACCTAAACCTGCTACTGCTATGAAATCTGATATGTCGCATGTTATTGATGATGCCACTTCTGCTATGCATGATGAAACTACTTCTGTGCTTGATACTACTTTGCCATTAGGTGAATTTCTTGATGAACAACTTGCTAGAGTTAGGGGGAATGAAATTACTGAAGAACTCTATTATTGATGATAGTGATGATGAAGGTTCTCCCAATGATTATGTATTACCTGTTGTTCCTAAGGGTTATGTTATGAATGAAGAAGCTGCTAGGGAAATCTTTGCTTGCAATGATAGATATGATCTTAAGAAATTATTAGCTAAATGGAAGCAACAGTCTCTTAATGCTAGAATGAAACCTGACCCTGCTTTTTCTACTTCACCTATCTGTGTTACTGATAAGGATTATGAATTCTCTGTTGATCCTGAGATTATTACTTTAGTTGAATCTAATCCTTTTTATGGCCTTGAATCTAAAACTGTTGTGGCACATCTTACCAAGTTGAATGATATAGCTACCCTGTTTACTAATGATGAGAAGTCTCGCTATTTTTATATCCTTAAGATATTTCCGTTCTCATTAAAGGGTGATGCTAAGACTTGGTATAATTCTCTTGCTCCTGGTTATGTGCGTAGTCCCTAGGATATGATTTATTACTTCTCTGCTAAATATTTCCCTGCTCATAGGAAACAAGTTGCCTTGCGGGTGAAAGTGCAACTATCCCTAGGTGGTTTTGGTAATTCATAACAACATATAGCTCATTGAGCTAATGCTATTCCAAGACTATTATTTCAGGAAAGCTCAATGAATGGCATGGCATGGATGATGAAAGTGGACCCCTCAAAATTCTAAGGACAAAGGATTGGCTCAAGCTCAAAAGCTCAAGACTCTTCATTTTATATTTTAGTGACCCAAGATCACATTGAGTCTATAGGAAAAGCCAATACTATCAAGAAGGGATGAGGTGTTGCTTAATGAGCCTCTTGCTTCATGTGCTTAGTGATATGCTCCAAAACCGTCAACTACTTACTCACATCCACAAATGACCTAAACCCAAAGCCAAAATCGGTCACACTGATTCTTCCTATCCGGCGCCACCGATTCCAAAAGTCATAGCCACTGCCACAAACCCTAAGCAAATCGGTCTTACCGATAGGGATCTCAGTCTCACCGAGATGGGATTGTAATCTCTCTGTTTCCCTTCGTAACGTTTCGGTCTAACCGAAGTGAGCGATCGGTTCCACCGAGATTGCAATGTAAACTCTCTGTTTCCCTTTTGTAACATTTCGGTCTCACTGAAAAGAGCAAATCGGTCCCACCGAGTTTACCTGACCAACTCTCTGGAAAGCTTATTACCAAATCGGTCTCACCGAGTTTGTGTAATTGGTCTTACCGAGATTACGTTATGCCCTAACCCTAACTGAGTCGGTCTCACCGAGATGCATGTTAGTCCCACCGAAAATCACTAACGGTCACAAGGTTTACTAAATCGGTCCGACCAAGTCTGTTGAATCGGTCCCACCGAGTTTGGTAAATTGTGTGTAACGGTTAGATTTTGTGTGGAGGCTATATATACCCCTCCACCTCCTCTTCATTCATGGAGAGAGCCATCAGAACAAACCTACACTTCCAACTTACCATTTCTGAGAGAGAACCACCTACTCATGTGTTGAGACCAAGATATTCCATTCCTACCATATGAATCTTGATCTCTAGCCTTCCCCAAGTTGCTTTCCACTCAAATCTTCTCTCCACCAAATCCAAAACCTATGAGAGAGAGTTGAGTGTTGGGGAGACTATCATTTGAAGCACAAGAGCAAGGAGTTCATCATCAACGCACCATTTGTTACTTCTTGGAGAGTGGTGTCTCCTAGATTGGCTAGGTGTCACTTGGGAGCCTCCGACAAGATCTACCGCTAGTGAGGCAAGTCCTTCGTGGGCGACAGCCATGGTGGGATAGACAAGGTTGCTTCTTCGTGGACCCTTCGTGGGTGGAGCCCTCCGTGGACTCGCGCAACCGTTCCCCTTCGTGGGTTGAAGTCTCCATCAACGTGGATGTACGATAGCACCACCTATCGGAACCACGCCAAAAATGTCCATGTCTCCAATTGCGTTTGAATCCTCCAAACCCTTCCCTTTACTTTCTTGCAAGTTGCATGCTTTAATTTCCGCTACCTATATACTCTTTGCATGCTTACTTGAATAGTGTGATGATTGCTTGACTTGTCCTAAAGTAGCTAAAATCTGCCAAATTCTAAAATTGGGAAAAGGTTAAGTTTTTAATTGGTCAAGTAGTCTAATCACCCCCCCTCTAGACATACTTCAAGGTCCTACAAGTGGTATCAGAGCTTTGGTCTCCATTTGCTTTGATTTCCATAGCTTTTGGTGGTCATAGCCTTGGTTTCACAACCTAGGAGAGTATGGCGTCTAGCGAGGGAAATTATCACCGTAGAGGTCCTTACTTTGATGGTACTAATTTTGCTAGTTGGAAGCATAAGATGAAAATGCATATTCTCGGACATAACCCCGCCGTTTGAGCAATTATTTGTATTGGCTTGCAAGGTGAATTCTTTGATGGGAGAGAGCCGAACTGTGAAGCTAATGCGGAAGAATTGAAGATGCTGCAATACAACACTCAAGCTTGTGATATCATCTTCAACGGATTGTGCCCCGAAGAATTCAACAAAATCAGCCATCTTGAGAATGCAAAGGAAATTTGGGATACTTTGATTGATATGCATGAAGGTACCGAATCCGTCAAGGAATCCAAGTTGGATGTGCTCCAAAGTCATCTTGACAAGTTCAAAATGAAGGATGGTGAAGGTGTCGCTGAAATGTACTCTAGGCTTGCTCTTATCACAAATGAGATTGCCGGCTTAGGGAGTGAAGAGATGACCGACAAATTCATCATCAAGAAGATCCTAAGAGCATTGGATGGAAAGTATGATACCATGTGCACATTGATCCAAATGATGCCAAACTACAAAGATCTCAAGCCAACGGAAGTCATTGGAAGAATTGTTGCTCATGAGATGTCACTCAAGGATAAGGAGGAACTTCACAACAAGTCAAGTGGTGCTTACAAAGCCTCAAGTGGAACCCCCACATCATCAAGTGAGAAACAAACCTTCAATGAAGAATTGAGCTTAATGGTGAAGAACTTCAACAAATTCTACAAGAGTAGAAGCAAAGAAAGAAGCTCCAAGTCAAGGTCTTACAATGACAAAAGATCTTCTAGTCGAGAGCGCAATTGCTACAATTTTGGGAGACCCGGACACTATTCCAATGAGTGTACGGCACCCTACAAAAGAAGAGAAGATTCTCCAAGAAGAAGAAGCAAAAGAGAAGAATCACCACCAAGAGAGAGTAGGAGTAGATATGATCGTTATGAACGAAGACCCTCACGGGGAAGCAAGGATTCAGAAAGGAAAGACAAGTCATCAAGGAGCTACACAAAATGAAGACATCAAGCTCATGTTGGTGAATGGGTATCCGGCTCCGACTCCGACAATCACTCCGAGAGAAGCTATCACTCCGACTCCGAATATACTCAAGATGAAGGTGTTGCCGGTCTAGCACTTGTGCCAACCAACTCCTACGACATATTTGATTCACCAAATGAAGGAATTGGAAGATGCTTCATGGCCAAAGGTCCAAAGGTAACACATCCTAAGTATGTTGATTTCAACAGTGATGAAGATGACTTGCTTGTGGATGATGATTTACTTGTTGACAACTCTAGTGATGAATACTATGATGAAACGTCAATTAATCATGCTAATCAAGATAAAACGAACGACAATGATAAGGAGAAGATTGAGCTTCTAACTAAAGAACTAAACACTCTTAAGTTGGCTCATGAAACTATCTTCGAAGATCATTGAGAACTTTTAAGGGCTCATGAGAAGTTACGCTTTGAAAAGCTCAATCTTGAGCAAGAGCATGAGTTCTTAAAAGCAATCAATGATGATCTCCGCAAGAAAAGTTCTTCTTACATTGCCAAGCGTTTACTCTTATCTACTTACATGCCTCAAGTCAAGTCTAGTAACAAGTACAAGAAAGATACTTCCTCTAGTAGTAACAATAATAATGTCAAATCCAATATTGTTGCTTCTAGTAGTTCTCTTGATTCCACTAATGATTCTCTTAGCCAAGTTACACTTGAGCAAGAAAATAACTTATTGAAGGGAATTATAGAGAAAGGTGTTTACAAGAGCCTTGCTGGGAGTAAGCAATTCGAGGAAATTGTACGCAAGCAAGGAAGGCACCGGAAGAATCAAGGTGTTGGTTTTGAACGAAAGTTCAATGCCAATGGAGTTGAGTGGGAAGAAGATCAATACCCCAAGACGAAGTTTGTTCCTCAACAAGAGAAGTATGATCCTACTTCCTTCAAGGGAACACAAGCTCAAGATGATCTTCCACCACAAGACCACAAGAACAAAGGCAAGGACAAGCTTCAAGAAGAGATTGATGCATTTGAAGAAGCACCTAAAGCCTCGTCCAAGCGGGTTCCCAAGACCACGTCAAGTTCTACTTCATCAAGTACAACTACAACTCCAAGGATTCCCATCAAGATGATGTGGATCCTGAAGAAGAAGAACTAGAGAGTTCTTGAGGGTGACTCCGCCAACATTCTTCACTCATATCATTATGGCAAGAACAAGTGTAATCAACTTCCACATCTTGCACTAATTCAAGGAGTCACAAACCCTCATGTTGGTAAGGCAAGGGACAAGGTAACCTAATGATTTCATGGACATCATCTTGTGTGTACATCACTCTATGTCTATGGATATTCTTGTTTGTTCCTTGTGGGACTAACCCATGTAGGTAAGTTGAAAGTGCAACTCACTCCAAAGGATTGCTCCAAATGATCTACATCAACATTGAGCATCCACATCTTCAACACCTACATGAAGTCATCATCGACAAAACCCAAGGTTAGTTCATCCCTCTAAGGGGGGATCTCACATCTAGGGGGAGCTTAACTCTAAGAATTGAGTCAAAGCAACTCTAATGGTGTGAAGATATCAATGCATTATGTAAAAGTGGTAACCCCACTTGAGCTTAAACGATGAGTATGACCTATGATCAAATGTTCTCATTTGACTCCTAAGTCAATATACTTATATATAGATGACCTAGTCATCGCCAATTGTTTGATGGATGCTAGAATTGGTTGTGCATGCTTTGCCACATATTTCATTTGCCATCTTATTGTGTGAGCATGTTGGTGCATATTTTACTCATTCAAGGACATCCACTTGTTGTTTTGATTGTTTGGGTTCTTTCCTTTTTGCCAAGTGGATGGACAAGAGTGCCTAAGAACTTTCTCTAGCTATCTATGCTTTCCTCATCTCAAACTCTATTCATGCTACATCACAAAATTTGATTAAGTCAGGTTCGAACCACTCTGTGTGAGGAGCACTCGGAGTCCCTGATTCGTCATAGACTTAAACTTCCAAAACCTCTTTGTGACTCTCGGTCTGACCGATTCCTCCATTTCGGTCCTACCGAGATCATTAAGTTGATCTGAGTTTTCAATCTCGGTGCAACTGATTTGAACTTTTCGGTCACACCGATTTGCTGTAACTATACACAGTTATGCATCTCGGTGCCACCGAGTTGTTCCACTCGATCACACCGACAGGGTCGGGCTATATATAGTCACGGGCAAAATTTTGGAAATTTCTCCGAACCCCTTCGCCCGCGCAATAGCTCGCTCTGCCATCAAAGGTCTCCGGATCGTCTCCTCATCGCCAGCCGCCTCCAGTAGCTGGTCTCCGCCGCCGTCAACGGATTTCGCCCCCGCCGTTGTCGCCGTAGCGAGTTCATCGCCAAGCTAGGGTATGGACTCGATCTTTGTGCTATCCTCGTCTGATTCCTAGCACATTGTGTTCTTATTGAATCTTGCCACGATTGAAACACTCCTATCCACTCAATGTAGTTCGTAGATTAGATGAGATTCAAATTTTTAGGGTTAGGTTTCCGCCGAAACCATCTTGGACCCACCGAGTTGAAAAACTCGGTCCCACCGATTTGGCTTATGCCATTGCACTAGTGACTCTCGGTCTGACCGAGAAGTACTAATCGGTGCGACCGATTTTAGGATTCTGTGAAACCCTAGTAGTCTCGGTGCCACCGAACTGTGACTCGGTCCAACTGAGATTCTCAGTTTAGGTTCCAAAACTGCTTCGGTATCACCGAGTTTGAAAATCGGTTGATCTGAAATGCTTTCTGTGGAAAACTAAAACTGAATTTTTTGAATCATTCTTTTGCAAAAATCTCTGCATTTTGTGATGCTCATCCATTCTACCTCATCTATAACTCTTCACAGGGTCAACAGTCAGCTTTTGCAGCATGTCAGACCAGAGTGACAGCCAGAACAGGTCAGAAGAGCAGATTGACATGAGCAAGGGCACTAGTCCCTCAAGTTCTACAGATGAAGGGAGCAGAAGCACTCCTAGCAACCTGCCTAAGGCTGCTACCAGGCAAAGGAGAAAGAGAACTTCAGACTCAGAGGATGAGGACTATAAAGCTGGAGAAGATGAGGCTACTTCCAAGAAAGTAGTGCTCAAGAAGGAATATGCCTCAGCAAAGAATACAAAGCCAGGCCTCAACAAGAAAGTTCCTGCCAAGAGGACACCTATGCTGAAGGTCAGAGGATCCACTCAAGTGACAGAATAGACAGAACCCAAGAAGGCACCTGAAAAGAAAGTCACTTCTTCCAAACCCAAGAAAGTTCCTACTGGAGAGACAATAAAGTTTACCCTTGAATCAGAGGATTAAGGTGCTCAGGACAACAAGAAGAAGAGAGCAAGAACCACAACTGCCCAGGTTCTTGGAAAGCCCTCAATGAGAAGAGATTCTGAAGAGGAAGAAGAGGTTGCTGCACCAGCACCTAAGGCACCAAAGCTTATGGGTGATGCAATCAGATCAGGGGCTGCAACATCTAAGCCTAAGGAAGCACCCAAAGCTGCCTCCAAGGCCAAGCAAATACCAAAGAGGAATACTAGGAGTATTCCAGCTGCTGAGAAGAACAAGGCCCCAGTGCCAAATGTTGCTGATGAAGAAGATGAAGAAGGACAGGTCCTAAGGAGGCTCAAGCCCAAGATACCAGACCACAATGATGCCCATGTCACGCCCAATACGCGACCCTATCCAAAAGGAACTCGAAGGTCCCACCAAGGATAGACCCGCATATTGAAACGCTTTTGCAAGGTGGATATCATTACATCAACATTACATAAATAGATGGGGATACATACAAGAGGCATACAATGCCACACGAATACAACATCATCTTACATAAGATCAACATCCGACTATGGATGAAACACAAACAGAAGCTCAAATGACATCCACCCTGCTAGCCCAGGCCGCCGACCTGGAACCTATCCCCTGATCGAAGAAGAAGCAGAAGGAGAACTCCAAAACAAGCAAACATCGCTCTCGCGTCAAGATCATTGCATAACCTGTACCTGCAACTATTGTTGTAGTAATCTGTGAGCCACGAGGACTCAGCAATCCCATTACCATGGGTATCAAGACTAGCAAAGCTTAATGGGAAAGGAAGGGGTAAAGTGGTGAGGTTGCAGCAACGACTAAGCATATCTGGTGGCTAACATACGCAAATAAGAGCGAGAAGAGAAGCAAAGGAACGGTCGTCAACTAGCAATGATCAAGAAGTGATCTTGAACTCCTACTTACGTCAAACATAACCCCAAGACTGTGTTCACTTCCCGGACTCCGCCGAGAAGAGACCATCACGGCTACGCACACGGTTGATGCGTTTTAATTCGGATCTGGTGTCAAGTTATCTACAACCGGACATTAACAAATTCCCATCTGCCACATAACCGTGGGCACGGCTCTCGAAAGTTTATACCCTGCAGGGTTGTCCCAACTTAGCCCATGATAAGCTCTCACGGTCAAAGAAGGATATACCTTCTCCCAGGAAGACCCGATCAGTCTCGGGATCCCGGTTTTCAAGACATTTCGACAATGGTAAAACAAGACCAGCAAAGCCGCCCGATGCGCCGACAATCCCGATAGGAGCTGCAGATATCTCATTCTCAGGGCAACACCGGATAAGCGAAGCGTACAGGTACCGACGTAACCCAAGTTGCCAAGGGTTGGTCCCGTACGGTGCTCTAGTTTGGACCAACACTTAGACAAGCATTGGCCCCGGGGTGCTATAATAAAGATGACCCTCGGGTTAATTACTCCTAAGGGAAAGGTATAGGTGGTGGTGAGGCAAATGGTAAAATCAAGGTTGGGCCTTGCTGGAGGAGTTTTATTCAAAGCGAACTGTCGAGGGGGTCCCATAAATCACCCGACCGCGTAAGGAACGCAAAATCCAGGAACATAACACCGGTATGACAGAAACTAGGGCGGCAAGAGTGGAACAAAACACTAGGTATAAGGCCGAGCCTTCCACCCTTTACCAAATATATAGATGCATTAATTAAATAAGATATATTGTGATATCCCAACAAAATCCTGTCCACCATGGAGCAATCTTCAACTTCACCTGCAACTAGCAACACTATAAGAGGGGCTGAGCAAAGCGGTAACATAGCCAAGCAATGGTTTGCTAGGAAGGGTGACAAGGTTAGAGGCTGACATGGCAATTTGGGAGGCTTGAAGAGCAAATGATAGGTAGCGCAGCAAAGCGATAGAACGAAGCAACTAGCATAGCAATGATAGTAGTGAGATCCAGGGTAGCGGTCATCTTGCCTGAAATCCCGCAAGGAAGAAGAACGAGTCCATGAAGAAGATGAAGCCACGAAGACGAACCAAGCGGAGACGAACGAATCCTCACGATCGCAACGAAACGGGAACTATCGAGAAGCACACAACATAGTAAACACACCACACATAAACAAGAAATGATGCACAACAAGCATGATGCATGAGAAAGCTAGATGAGGCTACTCATGGCAAGAGATGATGCAAACAAGAACAACACATCAAGGCAAGTTTAAATGAGGCGGGAAACAACATATAACAATTCCGGTAAGTCCTCATATGCAAAATTGGAAATTGGTCCAGAACTGAATAAACCTTAAGTTCAAGTAGTTAAACAGCAAGTTAAGATGCACCAAGATGATCTACACGAAATTCTAGTCAAGTTACATATAAAGTTCATTTAGTTCGGAGCTACGGCCTAGAAGATATGAGCAAAACAAGTTAAACATGGCATTGATGCAAAATGCATCCAAATATCAAGCAAACACCTAAAACAAGGATGCAACATGACAATATGAAGCTACATGCAAAATCAAGCAAGTTTCATATAGATCACACTCAAAACGGAGCAACGGTTCAACACATACACTCTATACAAGTTATAGCAACAATCTGTCCAAAACAACAACTAGGCATATTGCAAGCATCAAAACAATAAGCTACAACACCTCAACATAAGAACAAAAGGCATATGCATGAATTACAGGTAAAGCATGACAAAACATGAACACTGAGCTATCTCCAGAAACAACTAGAACATGCCCAAAAACACATGGCAAGATTGCATATGTTAACAGTTTCAGGCTTAGCAGAATTAACATCAGGTTGCAATGTTTAGAGCTATCAAACAACATGCTACAGGAACTTATAATGGCAAACAAAGGCATGTCATGAATCTACTCAACCCATAGAACAATAGTCCCTTACCGACCATGAGCCAAAAAGGATTAGAAGATATGATAGCACCCATGTAAATATGGCATGTTATATGACAGATTCATACATGGCAGGAACAACAATAAGTAGGCATGTTGGTGAGCTTGAACCACTCACCATAGAGCAATACATGACATGAAAAGGTAACCAACAGTAAGAATACATGTTTATGAAGCTAATCATGGCAAGAGCAAGTTCATAGGATGCATGGATCACTAGCAACAATCATGGCCACATTGAACTTAATGTTAATCAGGCTGATAGCAACATTATGTAGCAAGTTTGGAGCAAGATAACAACAAGTTACAGCAGGCTATAAATGCAACCAGGGGCATGAATGGATAGAGCATGAGATTTATAACAAATCATTCTTAGTGAACATCTCCAGGTTGTGCATAGAATGACTTGTAGCAGCAGGTTTACATAGCAACAAAATGTAACAGAATCAGCCTAGCAAAACAGCAACAGCAAGTACCCTACTTAACAAGCTTGATGCACTCACCACACAACTCACAAAAAATACATGGATAGCACCCCTGTGAAGATGGCATGACATAGTACAAAACACAAGTAGACATCAACCTCATAGGATGCACACATCAAACATGGCAAAATTGACAAATGAGCATGTTGTAACAGTTTCAGCAGATCAACAGCAACATGCACTCTTGCAATGATGATTCAGGTGTCAAGATGAACTCCAATGAACATGATGCAATGGAATGAAATGAAGTACTCGTTGAGACGAACAATTTGACATATTACACGCACAAAACGGAGCTACATGCACAGAGTTATGATGCGATGAACAGAGCACCAGAACATAAATATTTCGGGGGACTTAAGCAAAAATCGACCTCGAGGGAATTTGTGTCCCGGTGGCTGTGAGGTCAACGACGGCGATGACGGCTTCTCCGGGCGGCTGGGCGGCTGTGGAGGAGATCGGAGGGGTCGAGGAAGAGTGGATCCGGCCGTGGGGCACTAGATCTGGCCAGAGTTGAGGTAGAGGCGGCGGGCGAGCGCGGGGACAACGCTGCGAGGCGGCGGGGCTCGCGCTCCGGCGAATTCCCGCCGGAGCGGCGACGAGGCGCGGCTGCTGCGGGCGCTGGCGGCGACCAGCGGAGGCGCCGGGGAGGCGCCGGCGGGGCACGGCTGCGGGGCGATGCAGGAGCAGGCAGGTGAGCGGGAGCCGGGCGCGGATGGCGGACGGGCGCGCGGCGGCGGCGCGGGCTGGGCGGCGGACGGCAGCAGCGGCGCGGGCTCGCGCGGGCCCGCTCCGGGTCCCACGGGCCGCGCGGAGGTGGGAGGAGAGAGAGGGTGAGGTGGCGGCTCCGGATTGGGTGCAGAGGCGGCGGCGCTGAGGTGGCAGCCTGCGATTGGCCGGGGTGATGTGGAGGCTGGACGTGTCCGGCGCGACACGGACGCGTCCGTCGGCGTGGGGAGGAGTTTTCTAGGGTTTCATCTGCGAATTTCGGGGGAGGTGGCCTATTTATAGATAGAGGGAGCTAGGAGAGTCCAAATGAGGAGCGGTTTTCGCCCACACGATCGTGATCGAACGACCGAGAGCATGGAGGGGAGTTTGCTGGGTTTTGGGCCACTTCGGAGGGGTGTTGGGCTGCAAACAAAAGAGGCTTTTACGGTTTCCCGGTTAACCGTTGGGGTATCAAACGGACTCCAAATGACACGAAACTTGACAGGTGGTCTACCAGTGGTATACCAAGGCCGCTTGGCAAGCCTCGGTCCATTCCGAGAACATTTAACACCCGCTCAGGCAAAGAGGCAAAAGGGGAACGCCGGAGGACATAGGAGTGCCGGATTGCAAAACGGACAACGGGGAAAATGCTCGGATGCATGAGACGAACACGTATGCAAAATGAAATGCACAAGATGACATGGAAAAATGCAACACGCAAGCAAATGACATGGCAACGACGGCGAATAACTGGCAGACACATGGTGCATCGAATCTGGGGCGTTACAACACTCCTCCACTAACAAGAGATCTCGTCCCGAGATCTTAGGGCCGAGACGAAAGGGAAAAGGGATGAGGTGAAGCAAGAACTCAAGAGAAGAAGCAAAGAATCGAGAGCACTCGAGAAGAAGAGAGGAATGACGAGAATGACGAGAATCAAAAGCTCACGGAATCAAATAGACTATGAAACCACTCCTGTTAGAACGAGTTAGAAACAAATAAGACTGAAAAGGATTTAGGCAGCACTCCGGCTGAAACATGGAGGAATAGAACACGAGCTTGAGAGGACGGAATGATACATGATGAAGACATGACACAATACCTCCGGAAAGAATTGAAATAGTTGAATGAAAAGAACGGAGAAGAAAATGACAACTTCTTCGACGAATGAATTTGAAAAACATCCTTGCGAGAAAAGATTGAACGAAGTTGTTGAGAAAATCAACAACAAAGATTGCTTGTTGTGGATTTATGGATAACATCCCAAAATTTTGAGGTGATACCCAACCACAAGCGGAAAAGATTGAATAGCTGAGAGGAACGAAGAAATGCAAAACTCCACTTCAAAAGAATGCGGAGAATTAATTGCACTTCAAGATGCGAGAAGAAAAGATACTTGAACTCCACCAACAAGAATCTTGATGAACACTTTGGAGAATGAATTAAATCATGACGATCCACCATGAAGAACTCCGGTGACAAAAGATGATGAGATAGGAATGAAGGATGAAAAAAAGATGAGCATTGCGATGATTTAGATGGGGGTTCCGACGAGATGGCCGAGGAAATTTGAACTCCGGAAAAGAAAAGATGAAACACTTGAAACTAGAATATATTCATCAAGAACAAACTCCGAAGGAAGGGATTAAACACTTGGATGAAATAAGAATAAGATTTATTGTATGCTTATCCTTCATCAAATTAAATTGATGACAACAATGGATTTGGCATGCAACTTATTCTTGTTGAAGAGGATTAAGGGGAATATAGCACAAAACTTGAGAAAGTCTTCATGAACCACCGGTAGGATTGAAAAGAATGAATGGATTAAAAATGATAATGAAGGAAAAAGAATCTTGAATGAACCACCGTAAGAATTCAAAAAGACTGATGAAAGAGAATGAATCACCGGGAAGAATTAAAAGAACAAATATGCTTGAGGGGATTTAGATGCAAAAGAACGGAAGAACTCGAGCTGATTAAAGAACATTTGATCGAAGCGCTGGGATCAATAGAGAATGATAACAGGAATGATGCCTCCGGTGAAAAGAAATGGAAAAACAACTCCTGACATACTCCGGATGGGTAAGAAAGAATATCTGACAAACAGAATAATTTGAGAGGATAACATGAAGCTAGAACCATGAAACTTCAAGAGAACGGGCAAGATTTAGAGTAAAAACTTGTCACATCCCTAGTCTGGTATGACCTAGACTAGCTAGTCAGTTGTGCATCATATTTAAATTTCATTTAAATTTGAAATGAGGATTGGTGGAACCCTCAGAATCTTTTTTGAAAATGACCCAAATAAAAATTTCTCCAAAAGGGTCCAAGAAAATGCTCATGCTGCCCTATGAAAATATTGGACAGAGATAAAAATCAAAACAATATTTTTAGGAGCTCATGGACATTTATTTTGGCCATTTGGATTAATTCGATAAATATTTGCATTGGAAATATATTTCTATATATATGAAATATGGTCCAAAAATTATGCCAATTATAAAAGAGCTCTGGAATAATATATCTAGCTCCTGCAAAAATTGGCATAAGGAAATTAAATGATTTAATATATTTATTAAATCAAAACAAATGTTAGAAAAAAATTAGAAAACAAAATTTTAAAAAAAATGCCTACCTGTGCTCACCTGAGGCCTGGCACTGTGCGGCCCAGCTGGCCGACCCAGCCGACTGGCTAGCGCCAGTCGTCCTCCACCTCCCGCCAGGAGGCCAGAGGCGTGTGGCCGGCGCGTGCGCACCGCCGTGCCGCCACGGCACCTGCCTGCCTGTCCTCCCCCTCGACGCCTGGACGTCCGGAATGTCGCCACGCGCTGCCCCGCACCGCTCTCACTCCCTCTCCCTCGCCCTCCTCCTCTCCCCCTGCTCTCTCTCCCTCTCACCCGAAGCACTGCCGCCGCCGCAGCTCGCCACCGACGCGCTCCCCGCCGTCCCCTCGCCCCTCCGTAGAGCCCCCGAGCTCCGCCGCGACCCCCTCTACCTCCTCGTCGAGCCAAGCAAGATGGAGCATCCCGTGGAGCCATCGCCGTCGCCATCCTCGCCTCTGGCCGCCGTGGGTACTCGCCGTCGATTCGGGAGCTTCCGGGCATCCCCGACCTTGTCCTTGCGCTCGCTGGATCCGCGGTGAGCTCCTCCACCGTTCCCCTCTCTTCTCCCTCCCGTTCCCATGCCGTAGCGCCGCTCCCCACCACGGCCGAAGCCTCTCGCCGCCGTCCATGTTGCCGTCGCCGTCTCGGCCCGCCTCCGCCCAAACCAAGCATCCCTTCGCGCTCCTGGTGCCACGAGGGTGCCGCCGAGCCCCTCAGTTGGCCTCCCCGTGCCCCGCAGCCCGATCCCGCTCGCGCCCGTACTCCGGCCGCCGCCCCGAGCTTCGCCCCGGCGAGCTCCAGCCTCCCCCGCTACTTCCACCTACCCTACCAGATGCGCGAGAGCCCGGGCTACGCCCCGGTGCTCTCAGACGCCGTCCCCGTGGCCTGTGGCGCGGACTCCGCCGTGTCCAGAGGTCGCCGGCGGCGAGCCCCGTCGCCTGAGCCCTGCCATGTGGGGCCGGCCAGTCAGGTGATTAGCTTAGTGCTAATCACCGTTAACTAACCCCCCTGACACTAACAGTGGGCCCCGGTGCCCTAACCTTTTAATTAAACTAAATTAACCCCTGTTTAACCCCCCTCTCACTGACGTGTGGACCCCACACGTCAGGTTTGACCCGGACCAGCTCAGTTGACTGCTGACGTCATGCTTACTCAATGCTGACGCAATATATAATTTCTGGATTTAAATTAAATCAGGAAATTCCAGAAATTGCTTTAAACTTCAAAAATTCATAACAATTCAACCGTAGCTCAGATTAAAATAATTTATATATGAAAAATTATCAGAAAATGCAATCTTTCCATCTGTACTAGTTTCATGCATGACAAACCAACTTATACATGCTGAATATGAGGAAACACATTATGGCATATATAAGAGACTTAATTCAGAAATGCATTTGAACCTTTGGTTCAAATGGACTTCAAACCAAATGTTTACTAGATGCATTAGCTCAAACAGCATCACATCTACATGCCATGTTCATGCATCATATTGTTGCATATGATTGTGTATTGATTGCCGGCACCGTTCCTTCTCGATAGGTCCTACTCCGGAGACGTTCCAGAGTACCTGTCTGTGAAGCAGTGCCTCCCTTGTTGTTTTACCAGGCAAGCAAACCCCCCTTGTTCATTTTGATAAAACCCTACTCTCTCGCTCCTGCTCTCAGTTATTGCATTAGGACAACAACGATTCATCTGCTACTTTGTGCTGCGGTAGTTGAACCCATTCCTCTGCATGACCTGTCATTGCCACAGTAAATAGTTGAAACCCACTAGCATGTGTAGGAGTTGATTGAAGCCACTGATGTGTCCCTACCATGCTATGCCTGCTATTGCTTAGAGTGTGTCAGGTCTGGTTCATTGGGAATGAATTGGAGTGTCACGATATGTTCTGTTGCTGAGAGTTAAGTGTGTGAACACGATTTGGTAAAGGTAGCGGTGAGGGGCCATGTAGGAGTACATGGTGGGTTGTCTCGCTGGAACCGTCCTTAAGCACTGAGTTCTATGTATGTTGTCCAATGACTCGATACTACCACACATTGGGATCCTTAATTGACTCTCTCGGCTTATTAACCAACTTGATCTCTGTCCAGGAGTCGCAACTAGTTTCTGGTGTTTGTAGGTAGTGCTATTTTTCTACCAAGTGGCACCCGGCAGGGTGGGCTTGGGACAAACTAGGCACACGTGGCCCGGTGTACCGAGTGGCACCCGGTTGGTGGGCTCGGGAACCCTGTACACATCGTTTGGGGCCGTAAGCGACACCCCGGCCGGATCTCCTTGCGGATGGAACCCGAATAGGCGATAAACCTGGACTAGAGTCTTGTGTGGTTATTCAGGTCGTGGCCGACACCCTCGCCAGGCTTCCGCTTGAAGGTTGCCGAGATACATGACGTGTACATGGCGGTAAGTGGCGAGAGCGTGTGTGAAGAAGGACACCCCTGCAGGGTTAACATGATCTATTCGAATAGCCGGGTCCGCGGTTATGGACTTCTTGGATGCTTACATGGTACATAGACAACTTGAAGTGGATACTATAAAATGCTCAAGACAAGTGTGAGTGCTATGGATGGCCTTCTCGTAGGGAGACGGGGATGAATCCATAGTAGTGTATTGTATGGTGATTAGTGGACTCTTGTACGTTGTTTCACCTCAAGAGTTTCTGGTAGTCGTAGAACAGGATAGCCACAGAGTCAAAGCTGGCTTGCTGCAACTAAACCCCACATTACCTCTTGATACAGATGCATGTATGATAGGATCTGATGTAAGTCTTGCTGAGTACCTTTGTACTCATGTTGCTTTATTTATGTTTTGCAGCTGAGACTTCGGTCTTACTAGTGTTCTCGTGGACTTCGACTAGTAGCTAGTACCTCAGCTACGATCTTGATCGGATGTTGTAGATAGTCAGGCGTTCAGCCTTTTTCATTTATAGATGTCTGTACTCAGACATGTAATGCTTCCGCTTGTTGCTTGATTGCTCTGACTGTTGGGTCATGTGACCCCTGTTTGTAATAATGCTGTGATGGCTCTTCTGAGTCTTTATCTATTTGAGTTGTTGAGTTATGCTGTGATGCCACGTTGTACAGCACATACTTGCATGTTATGCGTACGTGTAATGTGTATTGCTATGTGTGGGATCTGACTATCTAGTTGTTTATCCTTAGTAGCCTCTCTTACCGGGAAATGTCTCCTAGTGTTTCCACTGAGCCCTGGTAGCTTGCTACTGCTCCGGAACACTTAGGCAGGCCGGCATGTGTCCTTCTTCGATCCTGTGTCTGTCCCTTCGGGGAAATGTCACGCGATGAATACCGGAGTCCTGCTAGCCCGCTACAGCCCGGTTCACCGGAGTCCTGTTAGCCCAGTGCTACAGCCTGGATTCACTCGTTGATGACCGACACGTTCGATGCTGGGTCATGGATGCCTGTCCCTGTAAGTTAGTGCCACTTTGGGTTTACGACTAGCCATGTCAGCCCGGGCTCTTTATCATATGGATGCTAGCGACACCATCATATACGTGTGCCAAAATGCGCAAACGGTCTCGGGCCAAGGTAAGGCGACACCCGTGGGAATACCGTGCGTGAGGCCGCAAAGTGATATGAGGTGTTACATGCTAGATCGATGTGGCATCGAGTCGGGGTCCTGACAAAACTCTTCTTCGGTCTTCAAATATTGGAAATGACGATGAGAAACACCACCGAAATTACTGAGATACTCCGGGAGAATGAAAAGCGAAAAGGTTGAACCAACAATGAAAATGATTTGAAATCGATCTTGGAAAGGCATCTGACTGATGAAATCATACTTACGTCAGAGTTGAAAAGAAAGAGGAATGGCTCCGGAATATTTAGAAGAGTGAGGTAAGATCCTGGAAAAAGACCTGTGGGTTAGGGCCCACTGAAGAGAAAAACACCGTTGGAAAGGGATGTTGAATAGATAGATGATGCACTAGAACAATTGAGATATTTGAATGAGGTGACAACCTCGAATTAATTCAAACACAGACAACTCTCCTAAGATATCTTGAACACTCTGAAAGGATAAACTAGCGAGAGACGAACGATCAGGGAAAACACTTGAGCTGAGGGAAAGAATATGATCAACCCGAAAAACTTGAATTGAATCCACCGAAAAAGAAAGAGATGAAGAAAGTCAAACGAGACGAGAATTCACCGGTTGAAATAATTGAGGGAAGACTGAAGAGGCTCCACACGAATGGAATTGATGCTCAAAAGAGACTCAGGCTCCAGGAAGAAGATGGTGGGAGGGCGGGAAAACAAAGGTAACTTGGAAGGGGGAACCGATGAATATCTTAAAGAGAGAACACCGGTTGAAATCATTGAGGAAAGAAAGCAAAGACTTCGCATGAGTAGGAAGGATACTCGATTACGGACTCTGGCTTCAAGAAGAAAAAAGGGTGGGCGGGTGGGAAAAGAAGATAATGGAGGATTGAACTTGGCAAAGATGAAGAGGCTCGAGTCGACTTGACGAGAAATACACCGGACAAAAGAGGATGGACAACTCACGAAACTAACCACGTGATCCTAAAGAAAAATTTGAACGGGAAGAGGAGTAATTCAAAACACCTACGTCAAGATTCCTCACTAGAGTGACGAAGGGGCTGAGGAGTAAAAAGAATTCCTACTCTCCGATATAACTAGACTCCGAAAATAGTTTTCTTCTAGACTCAACAACGGCCAAACTACACGATCAATCAAGGGGGCTCCTAAGGTCGGTCGAGGCTCTGATACCAACTTGTCACACCCAATATGCGACCCTATCCAAAAGGAACTCGAAGGTCCCACCAAGGATAGACCCGCATATTGAAACGCTTTTGCAAGGTGGATATCATTACATCAACATTACATAAATAGATGGGGATACATACAAGAGGCATACAATGCCACACGAATACAACATCATCTTACATAAGATCAACATCCGACTACGGATGAAACACAAATAGAAGCTCAAAAGACATCCACCCTGCTAGCCCAGGCTGCCGACCTAGAACCTATCCCCTGATGGAAGAAGAAGCAGAAGGAGAACTCCAAAACAAGCAAACATCGCTCTCGCGTCAAGATCATCGCATAACCTGTACCTGCAACTGTTGTTGTAGTAATCTGTGAGCCACGAGGACTCAGCAATCCCATTACCATGGGTATCAAGACTAGCAAATCTTAATGGGAAAGGAAGGGGTAAAGTAGTGAGGTTGCAGCAGCGACAAAGCATATCTGGTGGCTAACATACGCAAATAAGAGCGAGAAGAGAAGCAAAGGAATGGTCGTCAACTAGCAATGATCAAGAAGTGATCCTGAACTCCTACTTATGTCAAACATAACCCCAAGACCGTGTTCACTTCCCGGACTCCGCCGAGAAGAGACCGTCACGGCTACACACACGGTTGATGCGTTTTAATTCGGATCTGGTGTCAAGTTATCTACAACCGGAGATTAACAAATTCCCATCTGCCACATAACCGCGGGCACGACTCTCGAAAGTTTATACCCTGCAGGGTGTCCCAACTTAGCCCATGATAAGCTCTCGCGATCAACGAAGGATATACCTTCTCCCAGGAAGTCCCGATCAGTCTTGGAATCCCGGTTTACAAGACATTTCGACAATGGTAAAACAAGACCAGCAAAGCTGCGCGATGTGCCGACAATCCCGATAGGAGCTGCACATATCTCATTCTCAGGGCAACACCGGATAAGCGAAGCGTACAGGTACCGACGTAACCCAAGTTGCCAAGGGTTGGTCCCGCACGGTGCTCTAGTTTGGACCAACACTTAGACAAGCATTGGCCCGGGGGGGGGGCTATAATAAAGATGACCCTCGGGTTAATTACTCCCAAGGGAAAGGTATAGGTGGTGGTGAGGAAAATGGTAAAACCAAGGTTGGGCCTTACTGGAGTTTTATTCAAAGCGAACTATCGAGGGGGTCCCATAAATCACCCGACCACGTAAGGAACGCAAAATCCGGGAACATAACACCGGTATGATGGAAACTAGGGCGGCAAGAGTGGAACAAAACACCAGGCATAAGGCCGAGCCTTTCACCCTTTACCAAATACATAGATGCATTAATTAAATAAGAGATATTGTGATATCCCAACAAAATCCTATCCACCATGGAGCAATCTTCAACTTCACCTGCAACTAGCAACGCTATAAGAGGGGCTGAGAAAAGCGGTAACATAGCCAAGCAATGGTTTGCTAGGAAGGGTGACAAGGTTAGAGGCTGACATGACAATTTGGGAGGCTTGAAGAGCAAATGATAGGTAGCGTAGCAAAGCGATAGAACGAAGCAACTAGCATAGCAATGATAGTAGTGAGATCTAGGGTAGCGGTCATCTTGCCTGAAATCCCGCAAGGAAGAAGAACGAGTCCATGAAGAAGATGAAGCCACGAAGACGAACCAAGCGGAGACGAACGAATCCTCACGATCGCAACGAAACGGGAACTATCGAGAAGCACACAACATAGTAAACACACCACACATAAACAAGACATGATGCGCAACAAGCATGATGCATGAGAAAGCTAGATGAGGCTACTCATGACAAGAGATGATGCAAACGAGAACAACACATCAAGGCAAGTTTAAATGAGGCCGGAAACAACATATAACAATTCCGGTAAGTCCTCATATGCAAAATTGGAAATTGGTCCAGAACTGAATAAACCTTAAGTTCAAGTAGTTAAACAGCAAGTTAAGATGCACCAAGATGATCTACACGAAATTCTAGTCAAGTTACATATAAAGTTCATTTAGTTCGGAGCTACGGCCTAGAAGATATGAGCAAAACAAGTTAAACATGGCATTGATGCAAAATGCATCCAAACATCAAGCAAACACCTCAAAACAAGGATGCAACATGATAATATGAATCTACATGCAAAATCAAGCAAGTTTCATATAGAGCACACTCAAAACGGAGCAACGGTTCAACACATACACTCTATACAAGTTATAGCAACAATCTGTCCAAAACAGCAACTAGGCATATTGCAAGCATCAAAACAATAAGCTACAACACCTCAACATAAGAACAAAAGGCATGGGCATGAATTACAGGTAAAGCATGACAAAACATGAACACTGAGCTATCTCCAGAAACACTAGAACATGCTCAAAAACACATGGCAAGATTGCATATGTTAACAGTTTCAGGCTTAGCAGAATTAACATCAGGTTGCAATGTTTAGAGCTATCAAACAACATGCTACAGGAACTTATAATGGCAAACAAAGGCATGTCATGGATCTACTCAACCCATAGAACAATAGTCCCTTACCGACCATGAGCCAAAAAGGATCAGAAGATATGATGGCACCCATGTAAACATGGCAAGTTATATGACAGATTCATACATGGCAGGAACAACAATAAGTAGGCATGTTGGTGAGCTTGAACCACTCACCACAGAGCAATACATGGCTTGAAAAGGCAACCAACAGTAAGAATACATGTTTATGAAGCTAAGAATGGCAAGAGCAAGTTCATAGGGTGCATGCATCACTAGCAACAATCATGGCAACATTGAACTTAATGTTAATCAGGCTGACAACAACATTATGTAGCAAGTTTGGAGCAAGATAACAACAAGTTACAGCAGGCTATAAATGCAACCAGGGGCATGAATGGATAGAGAATGACATGTATAACAAATCATCCTTGGTGAACATCTCCAGGTTATGCATAGAATGACTTGTAGCAGCAGGTTTACATAGCAACAAAATGTAACAGAATCAGCCTAGCAAAACATCAACAACAAGTACCCTACTTAACAAGCTTGATGCACTCACCACACAACTCACCAAAAATACATGAATAGCACCCCTATGAAGATGGAATGACATAGTACAAAACACAAGTAGACATCAACCTCATAGGATGCACACGTCAAACATGGCAAAAATGACAAATGAGCATGTTGTAACAGTTTCTGCAGATCAACAGCAACATGCACTCTTGCAACGATGATTCAGGCATCAAGATGAACTAAAATGAACATGATGCAATGGAATGAAATGAAGTACTTGTTAAGACGGACAATTTGACATATTACACACACAAAACGGAGCTACATGCACAGAGTTATGATGCGATGAATAGAGCACCAGAACATAAATATTTCGGGGGACTTAGGAAAAAATCGACCTCAAGGGAATTTGGGTCCTGGTGGCTGTGAGGTCAACGACGGCGATGGCGGCTTCTCCGGGTGGCTGGGCGGCTGTGGAGGAGACCGGAGGGGTCGGGGAAGAGTGGATCCGGCCGTGGGGCACCGGATCTGGCCGGAGTTGAGGTGGAGGTGGCGGGCGAGCGCGGGGACAGCGCCGCGAGGCGGCGGGGCTCGTGCTCCGGCGAACTCCCGTCGGAGCTGTGGGCGCTGGCGGCGACCAGCGGAGGCGGCGGGGAGGCGCCGGCGGGGCACGGCTGCGGGGCGGCGCGGGAGCAGGCAGGCGAGCGGGAGCTGGGCGCGGGCGGTGGACGGGCGCGCGGCGGCGGCGCGGGCCGGGCGGCGGACGGCGGCGGCGGCGCGGGCTCGCGCAGGCCCGATCCGGGTCCCGCGGGCCGCGCGGTGGTGGGAGGAGAGAGAGGGTGAGGTGGCGGCTCCAGATTGGGCGCGGAGGCAGCGACGCTGAGGTGGCAGCTTGTGATTGGCCGGGGTGATGTGGAGGCTGGACGTGTCCGGCGCGACACGGACGCGTCCGGCGGCGCGGGGAGGAGTTTTCTAGGGTTTCATCTGCGAATTTCGGGGGAGGTGGCCTATTTATAGATAGAGGGAGCTAGGAGAGTCCAAATGAGGAGCGGTTTTCGCCCACACGATCGTGATCGAACGACCGAGAGCATGGAGGGGAGTTTGCTGGGTTTTGGGCCACTTTGGAGGGGTGTTGGGCTGCAAACAAAAGAGGCTTTTACGGTTTCCCAGTTAACCGTTGGGGTATCAAACGGACTCCAAATGACACGAAACTTGACAGGCGGTCTACCGGTGCTATACCAAGGCCGCTTGGCAAGCCTCGGTCCATTCCGAGAACATTTAACAACCGCTCACGCAAAGAGGCAAAAGAGGAACGCCGGAGGACATAGGAGTGCCGGATTGCAAAACGGACAACGGGGAAAATGCTCGGATGCATGAGATGAACACGTATGCAAAATGAAATGCACAAGATGACATGGCAAAATGCAACACGCAAGCAAATGACATGGCAACGACGGCGAATAACTGGCAGACACCTGGTGCATCGAATCTGGGGCGTTACAGCCCATCCTGTGTCTGAGGACATGAGGATCAGGAAGGACTCATGGCTGAGGCTGTGGAGGATGGAAGATCCATATGCATCAAGGAGAAGAACTGATGTTGACTACATGTTCCATACAAAGGAACAACAAGACTTCTATGAGACAATTCTGTTGGATAAGAAGCCCATAGTTTGTGATGTGAGGTGGGTCGACTGGACCTACATCAAGGACAATGAAGAGCACTATCCTGGAGTGCAAGACATCTTTGTTGCTTGTGGAGTTTCTGATTTTGTTGGGCAAAAGCTCACCCACTGGAATGATGAACTTATCATGCAATTCTACTCCACAACACACTTTTATCCAGATGGAAGAATTGTTTGGATGTCTGAAGGCACCAGATACCAGTCCACTGTTGAAGAATGGGCAAGTTTGATAAATGCCCCTAAGGAAAATGATGATGATCTGGATATCTATGCAAAGAAGAAGATGGATCACAATTCCATGGCACACATGTACAAGGAGATCCCAGACAAGGCAGTTGAGACACACAAGTTTGGATCAGTCCACTTTCTGCTGTCAGGGCTGCCCACTATCAATTGGATTCTGAGGCACACTCTGTTGCCCAAGTCTGGTGACCATAACATGATCAGAGGGCATGCCATCAACATGTTGCATGTGTTTGATGTGCCACAAAAGTTCAAAGTCATGAGCCTTATGATTGAAACCATTAAGAGGACTGCAGTAGATCAGAAGAGGAGTTGTGGATATGCCCCTCAGATTCAGGAGTTGATAAACTCAAAGATGGGCACAGGGAAATATCAATTGGATAAGTAACACTTTCCACTTTATCCAGACTTTGAGGACAATGAAGTTGTCATGAATGAGAATGACCCATCATCAGTTCAAGCTCAAGAGAAGAAAGAGAAGGCAAAGAAGGAGAAGGCTGCCAGGATGCCAACTCAAGAGGAGGCATCTGATTATTTCTTGAAGAACAAGCAGGAGCAGCTTGGTTACTTGATAGCATAAACACTGAGGATTGAGAAGGGACTGGCCACCCTCACTCAGAATCAGGAGAGCCTGGAGAGAATCATGGAACTCAAATTCCATGACCTTGATGTCAAAGTAACTGAGATTCAGTCAGTTGTAGAGTAGCTGCAGGATGACATGCAGGAGAGGCAGGGCAAGACTACAACAAATGTGTTTGCCAGAGTGCCCAAAGCCCAGAGGTCAGTTGCAGTGTCTGTGACAGACACTAGAGCAACATCTTCAGCACCAGCTACAGTCGCTTCAGCTCCAGTGCAACCAGCTCCAGCATCAACTCCAGCACCCTCTACTTCAACTGAAGCCTTCGTTCTTGGAGTTATCCGGACACCACCACCTAAAGATCAAGCCTAAGAGTCGATCTAGCACTATGCATTTTCTATGAACTTTTTGGTAACTTGTTGCCAAAGGGGGAGAAAAATGTATAGATCATAGGCTTCGAGAGAGAGAGAGTGTTGCTTTTGTTCTCTCTTGCTTTATTTGGTGGTTAAACTTGTTGCTTTTGATTGCTTGTGATACTATGCTTGTGAGACATTGATGATCATGTGTTTGATCATAAGCTACACTTATGCATGTTTGATATTATCTTATCTATCCTATGTGATCATTCACTTTGCTTGGTGATGAGTGCATGTATTCAATGTTTATTATTTTGAGCGCTCCACGAAGATGTATGTGACATGGAAGAGTAACCCATGAGCCTAATTCATTGTGCATTTGCAGTCCAAAGCAAATCTTGAACTATGCACAAATTTAGGGGGAGCTCTTGCTTATCACATACTTCTCAAAGCGACGATGTTGTTAAATCTTGTTATCATTTGTCGAAGCTTCGATCTATATGTTGTCATCAATTACCAAAAAGGGGGAGATTGAAAGTGCAACTATCCCTAGGTGGTTTTGGTAAATCATAACAACATATAGCTCATTGAGATAATGCTATTGCAAGACTATTATTTCAGGAAAGCTCAATGAATGGCATGGCATGGATGATGAAAGTGGATCCCTCAAAATTCTAAGGACAAAGGATTGGCTCAAGCTCAAAAGCTCAAGACTCTTCATTTTATATTTTAGTGATCCAAGATCACATTGAGTCTATAGGAAAATCCAATACTATCAAGAAGGGATGAGGTGTTGCTTAATGAGCCTCTTGCTTCATGTGCTTAGTGATATGCTCCAAAACCCTCAACTACTTACTCACATCCACAAATGACCTAAACCCAAGCCAAAATCGGTCACACCGATTCTTCCTATCTGGCGCCACCGATTCCAAAAGTCATAGCCACTGCCACAAACCCTAAGCAAATCGGTATTACCGATAGGGATCTCAGTCTCACCGAGATGGGATTGTAATCTCTCTGTTTCCCTTCGTAACGTTTCGGTCTAACCGAAGTGAGCGATCGGTCCCACCGAGATTGCAATGTAAACTCTCTGTTTCCCTTTTGTAACATTTCGGTCTCACCGAAAAGAGCAAATTGGTCCCACCGAGTTTACCTGACCAACTCTCTGGAAAGCTTATTACCAAATCGGTCTCACCGAGTTTGTGTAATCGGTCTTACCGAGATTACGTTATGCCCTAACCCTAACCGAATCGGTCTCACCGAGATGCATCTCAGTCCCACCGAAAATCACTAACGGTCACAAGGTTTACTAAATCGGTCCGACCGAGTCTGTTGAATCGGTCCCACCGAGTTTGGTAAATTGTGTGTAATGGTTAGATTTTGTGTGTGGGCTATATATACCCCTCCACCTCCTCTTCATTCGTGGAGAGAGCCATCAGAACAAACCTTCACTTCCAACTTACCATTTCTGAGAGAGAACCACCTAGTCATGTGTTGAGACCAAGATATTCCATTCCTACCATATGAATCTTGATCTCTAGCCTTCCCCAAGTTGCTTTCCACTCAAATCTTCTTTCCACTAGATCCAAAACCTGTGAGAGAGAGTTGAGTGTTGGGGAGACTATCATTTGAAGCACAAGAGCAAGGAGTTCATCATCAACGCACCATTTGTTACTTCTTGGAGAGTGGTGTCTCCTAGATTGGCTAGGTGTCACTTGGGAGCCTCCGACAAGATTGTGGAGTTGAACCAAGGAGTTTGTAAGGGCAACGAGATCGCCTACTTCATGAAGATCTACCGCTAGTGAGGCAAGTCCTTCGTGGGCGACGGCCATGGTGGGATAGACAAGGTTGCTTCTTCGTGGACCCTTCGTGGGTGGAGCCCTCTGTGGACTCGTGCAACCGTTACCCTTCGTGGGTTGAAGTCTCCATCAACGTGGATGTACGATAGCACCACCTATCGGAACCACGCCAAAAACATCCGTGTCTCCAATTGCGTTTGAATCCTCCAAACCCTTCCCTTTACTTTCTTGCAAGTTGCATGCTTTAATTTCCGCTGCCTATATACTCTTTGCATGCTTGCTTGAATAGTGTGATGATTGCTTGACTTGTCCTAAAGTAGCTAAAATCTACCAAACTCTAAAATTGGGAAAAGGTTAAGTTTTTAATTGGTCAAGTAGTCTAATAACCCCCCTCTAGACATACTTCAAGGTCCTACAGCGGGAAATATATAATTTTGTGCAAATTAAAGAAGAGAGTCTCCCACAAGCTTGGGGGAGGCTTCTCCGGTTACTTAATGCTTTGCCTGACCATCCTCTTAAGAAAAATGAAATACTTGATATCTTTTATAATGGACTAACCGATGCTTCCAAGGACTACTTGGATAGTTGTGCTGGTTGTGTTTTCAGGGAAAGAATAGTCGACGAAGATGAAATATTATTGAATAATATGTTGACTGTTGAAAATAATTTGACTCTTCCTGAGCCAATTCCTGAACCAATTGAGCCAACTCCCGAGCTTATTCATAAACCCACTCCAAAGAAGAGAGGTATTTTATTTCTCAGTCCTGAAGATATGCAAGAGGCAAAGAAATCAATGAAAGAAAAAGGTATTAAAGCTGAAGATGTTAAGAATTTACCTCCTATTGAAGAAATTCATGGTCTTAATTTATCGCCTGAAGAACCATATTGTCTTGATAACCCGACACATGTAGTAAAGGTAAATTCTCTCTACAGATATGATAAAGTTGAAATACCCTCTACTAAATTTCATAGCCCATGCTTAGATGAATCTGATGACTTTATGGCTAGACAAGAGAGTTTTAATGCTTATGTTGGTAGAGAGTTAAAGAATAATGCTTTCGAGATAGGACGTGTAAGTGATAATTTGGCTAGAGTTAAAGATGAACTTCACCGTTTTAGCAAGTATGCTTCTATGGTTGCTACTCAAGCTAAGCAAGTACTTAAAGCTCAAAATGATTTGCTTGATGAATTGAATAATAAAAATGACTTTCCAGTTAGAGTTGCTACTAGAACTGGTAGAATGACTCAGGAACCTTTGTATCCTGAAGGCCACCCTAAGAGAATCGAGCAAGATTCTCAGAGAAATAATTTAGAGGCACCTAGTTCTTCTAAGAAGAAGAAGAAGAAAAATGATAGGACTTTGCATGCTTCTAGTGAACCTACTGTAGACACACTTGAGAATCCCAATGATATTTCTATTTCTGATGCTGAAACACAATCAGGTGATGAACATGAACCTAGTGATAATGTTAATGATAATGTTCATGTTGATGCTCAACCTAGCAAAAACAATGATGTAGAGATTGAACCTGCTGTTGATCTTGATAACCCACAATCAAAGAATCAACGTTATGATAAGAGAGATTTTGTTGCTAGGAAGCACGGTAAAGAAAGAGAACCATGGGTTCAGAAACCCATGCCCTTTCCTCCTAAACTATCCAAGTCAAAGGATGATGAGGATTTTGAGCGCTTTGTTGAAATGATTAGACCTTTTTTCTTACATATGCACTTAATTGATACGCTTAAAGTTAATCCTTATGCTAAGTATATGAAGGATATCATTACAAATAAAGAAAGATACTGGAAGCTGAAATTTCCACCATGCTTGCTAATTACACTTTTAAGGGTGGAATACCAAAGAAACTTGGAGATCCGGGTGTGCCAACTATACCTTGCTCTATTAAAAGAAATTATGTTAGAACTGCTTTATGTGATCCTGGAGCAGGTGTTAGTGTTATGCCTCTCTCTTTATATTGTAGACTTGAATTGAATAAGTTGACACCTACTAAAATATCTTTGCAAATGGCTGATAAATCAACTGCCATACCTGTCAGTATTTGTGAGGATGTGCCTGTTGTGGTTGCAAATGTCACTATCTTAACGAACTTTGTTATTCTTGATATTCCCGAGGACAATAGTATGTCTATTATCCTTGGTAGACCTTTTCTTAATACTGCAGGGGCTGTTATTGATTGCAACAAAGGCAATGTCACTTTTCATGTTAATGGTAATGAGCATACGGTACACTTTCCGAGGAAACAATCTCAAGTTCATAGCATCAATTCTATTGAAAAAGTTCCAACTATTATTATTGGAGGTTTTGAATTTCCTCTCCCTACTGTCAAGGAAAAGTATGATATTCTTATTGTTGGGGATTTTCATATCCCCGTTGAGGTAACTTAGTGTTATTCAAAATTTCTCCGGTTCCGTGTTATTCGGAATGAGTTTGCTAACAAGACTTGATCAACCTTGTTAGTGGATTCATTTTGATGATCACGAGATGGATGAAACTAGAAGGCACAACCTTCTGCACTCTCTTTTTACTTTCTGTTATTTAGAATAAATAAAGCAAAAATAGTATTATCCGTCTGTTTTCTGAATTATCCGTGCAATAAAAAATAGTCCGAAAACAAAAGTGCTCCAAATGCCCTACAAATTTAGTATGATTTTTTCTGAAATATTTGAGGATTTTAGGCACCAGGCCACGAGAGAGGAGGGCGCCCCCCCCTATAGGGTGCGCCCCCTGTCTCGTGGGCCCTTAGTGGCCCCCTCCACTTATGCCAGCACCCACACACTTCATCTTCTACCCAAAAAAATTCCCATCCAGCTCAAGCACGAGTTTTAGCTCGTTTTGCTGCGATTTTCGATCTCTTAGCTCAAAGCTCCATTCACAAAACTGCTTTGGGAGATTGTTGCTTGGTATGTGACTCCTCCATTGGTCCAATTAGTTTTTGTTCTAGTGCTTTATTCATTGCAAATTTTTGCTGCATAGGTGACCATGTTCTTTAGCTTGCATGTTAAATTTTTGAGGTCCCAAGAAATTCCAATGCATGATATAGGCTCTAGGCACTTGTAGGAGTAGTTGCTACCAATCTTGTTTAATTTTATTCACTTTTATTTTGAAGTTACTAAAATTCCAGAAATTTTCAGAAAAAGAAATATGCTTAGAAGAATGTACCAGAGTGGTTCCTCGGCAAAGAAAGGGCCAAGGATTGCTATATGTGAGCAAGATGTTGAATTGCCAAGGGACGCAAATGTACGGCCTTGTGAGTGGCCATCCGATGATTTTATGGTTGAAGCAGGCTTCAAGGAGGAATTTGACGCGTATGTGCGTAATGCCGAGCTGGAGGACTTCTTACAAGATAAGTGTCCTCAATATTATCAATTGACTGATTCCTTTGTGCAGAGGTTCGAATATATCTCTGCGCGTAATTCTCCTAGTGTCATGTTTGGTATTTATGATACATCTTATACCATGGATTTAGAGGATTTCACAACTGCTTGCAAACTCCCGCAGTGGGGTAATATTAATGATCCTCGCAAATCTGAATTTAGAGATTTTCTTGCTAGTATTACTGTGGGAGAATCTAGGGACATAGCACAACCTACCATAGGGAGCATCCATTTTCCTGCTATATATTATAACTTGGGGGCAATAGTTGCACGTAGGTTGCAGAATAATAGTAGAAGGGGGGATTTATTTGGAGGAATTTATGCAACCCGTGTGGCTAATTTTCTTAATATAGCCCCACGAGAGGGGGATATGATTATACCTCCTGTTTATTTGGATAAAGAAGCTATGTTCGATCATCATTTTCTTGAGAGGAATGAACAATTCCTCCATTATGGACTAATCTATGACGGGCGCAATGTCGTCCCTGTTACTCTTCCTACCCCCTACCTTTTTGATTATCAGGCAAAAGGAAGATATGTTGTCACCAGGGAAGAAGCAGCTGAATACGAGAGGGGAATGGAGGCAGCTCGCCAACACGCTGCTGATCAGGAGGCTATTGCCTCTGCATCTTAGTACAACCCCAGTTTCACTTATGGATATCAGCCAGGCGGTCATTGGTATTAAACCAACTTAGGCCAAAAGCCTAAGCTTGGGGGAGTACGTATTTCTCACCGACTTTACATTCATGTTCACACACTAGTCGTCGGTGCTCATACTCTTTCATTGTATTATCCATTCTAGCTTACATTTCTTTTTCTAGCTTTCTTCTTGTGTGTTTGTTAAACTTTAAGAAAAACCAAAAAAATTAGTTAGTTTAAATTCTATGCTTTTAGTAGAAATTAAAATGAAAACCCAAAAAGATTTCTAGTTCTTCTTCTTACTTGTTGGGAGCTTTCCCGTGAAAATAGTTTTATTTTCTTTTCTTTCCTTTGGGGGTCGAGAAGGCCTTATTGAAAATGCTTAGTGGCTCTTATATCATGATTGTTTATTTAACTTAGAGCCAATATTACTTGTCTTCTCTCTTGAGTTGAATGCTTGCAGATTCCAGCTTAGTCCAATGCACGTGCACTCTTATTATTATACACATCGTTTGGTCGTGCAAGTGAAAGGCAATAATGACGATATATGATGGACTTATTGGGATGAGAAAAGCTGGTATGAACTCGACCTCTCTTGTTTTTGTAAATATGATGATTCATCGTTCTTGAGTCAGCTATTTGAAGTAAACATATTTGCAATGACATTTAGAGATTATAGTTGCTTGTGCCATGCTTGATTAGCTATGAGTTATAATGGTTTACCTTGCGTGCCAACATGCTATTAGAATGATTATGATGTGATATGATGGGATGGTATCCTCCTTTGAATGAATTGAGTGACTCGACTTGGCACATGTTCACGCATGTAGTTGAATCAAATCAACATAGCCTTCATGATATTTATGTTCATGGTGGATTATATCCTACTCATGCTTGTATTCGGTGTGAATTAATTTTAATGCATGCTTACGACTGTTGTCGCTCTCTCAATTGGTCGCTTCCCAGTCTTTTGCTAGCCTTCACCTGTACTAAGCGGGAATACTGCTTGTGCATCCAAACTCCTTAAACCCCAAAGTTGTTCCATATGAGTCCACTATACCTTCCTATATGCGGTATTTACCTGCCGTTCCAAGTAAATTTGTATGTGCCAAACTCCAAACCTTCAAATGAAATACTGTTTTGTATGCTCGAGCAGCTCATGTTACAACTAGGGCTGCCTATATCTTCCATGCTAGGTGGGTTATTCTCACGAGGAGTGGACTCTGCTCCTCATTCACGAGAAAGGGCCGCTAACCGGGATGCCCAGTCCCATGATCCAAAAAGATCAAAGCAAATCAAAATAATTAAACAAAACTCCCCCAGGGCTGTTGTATGTTGGAGGCACTCATTGTTTCGAGCAAGCCATGGATTGATACTTGTTGGTGGTTGGGGGAGTATAAACCTTTACCATTCTATTTGGGAACTGCCTATAATGCATGTAGTATGGAAGATACAACCATCTCATAGTTGTTGTGTTGACAGCGAAAGTATGCTGCTCAAAATGTTATTCAATCTCTATTTTAAAATCGAGGTCTGGCACCTCTACAAATCCCTGCTTCCCTCTGCGAAGGACCTATCTATTTACTTTTATGTTGAGTCATCACCCTTCTAATTAAAAAGCACCCGCTGGAGAGCACACTGTCATTTGCATTCATTACTATTGGTTTATATTGGGTATGACTTGACTGGATCTCTTTTACCATGAATTACAATGTTTAGTCAGTCCTTGATCTTTAAAGGTGCTCTGCATTTATGTTTTGCGGTCTCAGAAAGGGCTAGCGAGATACCATTTTGTTATATCATGTTATGATTATTTTGAGAAAGTGTTGTCATCCGAGTTTTTATTATTATGGCTCGCTAGCTGATTATGTTATTGATATGAGTAATTGTGAGACCTAAGTGTTATTGTGAGTATGGTTAGTTCATAATATTTGCTGAAACTTGAATGCTGGCTTTTCATGTTTACAACAACAAGAGCAAACAGAGTTTGTAAAAGTTTTTCTTTATCACTTTCAGTTTATCAACTAAATTGCTTGAGGACAAGCAAAGGTTTAAGCTTGGGGGAGTTGATACGTCTCCGAGGTATCTACTTTTCCAAAAACTTTTGCCCTTGTTTTGGACTCTAACTTGCATGATTTGAATGAAACTAACCCGGACTGACGTTGTTTTCAGCAGAACTGACATGATGTTGTTTTATGTGTAGAAAAGAAAAGTTATCGAAATGTCCTGGAAATCCACGGAGGCACTTTTTGGAATTAATAAGATTTTTTGGCGAAAAAATCCATGCCAGGGGCCCAGGGCCTGTCCACAAGACAGGGGGCGCCCCCCTATAGGGCGCGGCCTCCTATCTCTTGGCCCCCCTGGACCTCCACCGACCTCAACTCCAACTCCATATATTCACGTTCGGGGAGAAAAAAATCAGAGAGAAAGTTTCATCGCGTTTTACGACACGGAGCCGCCGCCAAGCCCTAATCTCTCTCGGGAGGGCTGATCTGGAGTCCGTTCAGGGCTCCGGAGAGGGGGATTCGTCGCCGTCGTCATCATCAACCATCCTCCATCACCAATTTCATGATGCTCACCGCCGTGCGTGAGTAATTCCATCGTAGGCTTGCTGGACGGTGATGGGTTGGATGAGATTTACCATGTAATCAAGTTAGTTTTGTTAGGGTTTGATCCCTAGTATCCACTATGTTCTGAGATTGACGTTGCTATGACTTTTCTATGCTTAATGCTTGTCACTAGGGCCCGAGTGCCATGATTTCAGATCTGAACCTATTATGTTTTCATGAATATATTTGTGTTCTTGATCCTATCTTGCAAGTCTATAGTCACCTATTATGTGTTATGATCCGACAACCCCGAAGTGACAATAATCGGGATACTTCTCGATGATGACCGTAGTTTGAGGAGTTCATGTATTCACTATGTGCTAATGCTTTGTTTTGGTTCTCTTTTAAAAGGAGGCCTTAATATCCCTTAGTTTCCACTAGGACCCCGCTTCCACGGGAGGGTAGGACAAAAGATGTCATGCAAGTTCTTTTCCATAAGCACGTGTGACTATTTACGGAATACATGCCTACATTACATTGATGAACTGGAGCTAGTTCTGTGTCACCCTATGTTATAGCTATTACATGAGGAACCACATCCGGCATAATTATCCATCACTGATCCATTGCCTACAAGCTTTTCATATATTGTTCTTCGCTTATTTACTTTTCCGTTGCTACTGTTACAACTACTACAAAAACCCAAAAACATTTATCTTTACTTTTGCTACCGTTACCTTTATTATCATACCACTTTTGCTACTAAACACTTTGCTACAGATACTAAGTTATCCAGGTGTGGTTGAATTGACAACTCAACTGCTAATAGTCAAGAATATTCTTTGGCTCCCCTTGTGTTGAATCAATAAATTTGGGTTGAATACTCTACCCTCGAAAGCTGTTGCGATCCCCTATACTTGTGGGTTATCAACAACCTAGAAGGGGGACTTGCCGGTAGTAGAGTGTCTTGCGCGGTTGTATGCGTACTCGGCAATGGGTAAGCACTCCTCCCACTCCTTGATGTTCTTCTTGATGAACACGCGTAGGAGAGTGGCGAGCGTCTGGTTGGTGACTTTCGTATGGCCATCAGTTTGAGGATGATATGTCGTGGAGAAGAGTATCTTGATTCCGAGTTTGGCACATAACGTCTTCCAAAAGTAGCTTAAGAACTTGAGGTCTCGGTCCGACACAATTGTCTTTGGCACTCCATGTAACCTCAAGATTTCCCTACAAAAAAGATATTCAACATGTGAAGCATCGTATATCGGATAAAATGAGCCATTTTAGAGAATCGGTCCACAACAACAAATACGGAATCCTTGCCATTTTGAGTACTAAGTAATCCAAGCACAAAATCCATGCTAATATCTTCACATGGTTGACGTGGAATAGGAAGTGGCATATGTAAACCATGGGATTGAGATTGTGACTTAGCTTTGCGGCATGTAGAGCACCGGTTGGTGAAGCGCGAGACATCGCGGAACATCTTGGGACAAAAGTAGTTCTTGGAGAGCGTGGCAAAAGTCTTATCACATCCAAGATGTCCCATGAGTCCGCCTCCATGAGCCTCTTGCAAAGTAACAAACAAAGAGAAGACTCGGGGATGCATAGTTTGTTAGCTCTCATTAGATAACCATCTTTGATATAATATCGTTCCCAAGATGTATGCGTCACACACTTAACAAAAGGAGTATCAAAATTCACATCGTGCTCATACAAATCTTTGATATGATCAAATCCAACAACGTTCAATTCAAGTTGAGTAATTAATATGCATTTGCGGGAAAGAGCATCCACCACAACATTCTCTTTACCCTTAATGTACTTTATCACATAAGGGAAAGATTCAATAAATTCACTCCATTTAGCATGTCGTTTATTCAACTTGGTTTGACCGTTAAGGTACTTAAGTATCTCATGATCGGTATGTATGACAAACTCATGTGGACGAAGATAATGCTCCCAAACATGCAACACGCTCACTAAAGCATACAATTATTTGTCATAGATGGGATAGTTAAGTTGACCACCGGAGAGCTTTTCACTAAAATATGCAATGGATCGCTTTTCTTGCATCAAAACTCCACCAATTCCATTACCAGTAGCATCACAATGAACCTCAAAGGTTTTGTCAAAGTTAGGCAAAGCGAGAATCGGAGCATGGGTAAGCAAAGATTTGATCTCATCAAATGCGATAGATTGCAAAGGTCCCCAAACAAAGGGTGCATTTCTTACTCAAGGCATGCAACGATGCGGTAATAGTGCTAAAGTCTTTCACAAAGCGATGATAAAAACCCGCAAGACCAAGGAAACTACGCACTTGTTGCAAATTAGTGGGACGAGGCCAAGTTTTAATTGCTTCAATTTTTGACTCATCAACATGGACACCCTTTGAAGAAACAATGAAACCCAAGAAAACAAGCTTGTCAACACCAAAAGTGCATTTTTCCGTATTGGCATAAAGACGTTCCTTTCGAAGAGTTTGCAAAATGGCCCTAAGATGATTTACATGATATTTGATGGATTTGCTAAACACAAGTATGTCGTCAAAGTAGACCACAGCAACACTCCAATGTATGGACAAAGCACAAAATGCATAAAACGCATGAAAGTATCGGGAGCTTCCGATAAACCCATAGGCATAACTAACCACTCGTACAAGCCAAATTTAGTTTTAAAAGCCGTTTTCCATTCATTGGCTTCTTGAATGCAGTTTTGGTAATAGCCACTTTTAAGATCATTTTTTGAGAAAATGGTGGCACCGCTAAGCTCATCTAGCATATCATCAAGGCGAGGAATGGGGTGCCTATAACAAACGGTGATGGCATTGATGGGTCTACAATCGAAGCACATGCAAAAACTACCATGTTTCTTAGGCATAAGGATAACCAGAACGTCACAAGGGCTTAAGCTTTCACGTACATGGCCATTGTCGATGTGTTGTTGTACTTGTCGTTGGATCTCCTTAGTTTCTCCGGGGTTGACGAGGTAGGGAGCCTTGTTAGGAAGAGGTGCTCCCGGGATGAGGTCGATCCTGTGTTCGATGCCACATATAGGAGGAATACCCAGAGGTAGCTCATCGGGGAAGACATCCGTGAATTCCTGCAACAAGTTAGAGAACACTAGAGGAAGAGGATTAGAAGTGTTAGTTTTTGCCACCTCATCTCTGTATAGTAGGACATAGTGGATGACACTCGATGGGTTCTCACACACTTCCATCATCTCTCTTTTTGTGGCTAGGAGGACTAATTTTCTCTCTCTTCGCGAAGAGTGTCTCAATTTGGGCTTGTGGCGCTCACTTTCTTTGTGGTGGTTCACTCTCTCACTAGTATCTCCATGATGTGTGGATGCTTGCTTGTTGGCGATCACTTGGCTTGGTGACATTGCTCGTAGCACGTACTCCTTGACCATCCACCCTAGCAAATAATACCAATTCAAAAGCCCATATATTTACTTAATGAGAGGCGCTACCCACACCCAGCACACCGCCCCCCAAAAAAACCTGGGTGCTCTTCTTCCTCCTCACTCCCACCCACCTCACGTCAGCTAGCTTCACTCATACCCCCAAATTCCTCACCTCACTCCTACAAAAAAACCAGCTCCCCTTCTTCCTCACTACTACAGAAAAACCCCAACTCCCCTTCTTCTTCACTCGCACTACAACTAGGCTCGTCATTCGTTACTCTGCTCAAATCTGTGAGCGCGACGCGACGCCCTCGAGGAAAATGGAGTCGGCCAACCCCAGCGCCAAGAAGATGAGGCTCTCGCGAGCGGCAGCGCCTGTTGTAGATCCCGCACCCGACAGCGCAGGGAGAAGCGGCGACCCCGCCCCCACCAGATCCCAGGAACCCATAGAATCTCGGGTGGACCGCATCAGCGATCTCCCGCACGCCGTCCTTGGGGAGATCATCTCGCTTCTCCCCACGAAGGATTGCTGCCGCACCCAAGTCCTCTCAATTTGGTGGCGCCCTCGATGGTGCGCCATGCCCCTTAATCTCGAATGTCGTCAGCTATCTCTCTTCAATGATTTTGAAATCCCCAGAGCCATCATCTCCTCCCACCAGGGCTCTGTTCAAAGCCTCTGCATCCTGTCATGCTACCTGAGCAAGCATACCATGCCCTGCACGATGGACGCCTGGCTGAAATCCCCTGAATTCACAGAACTACAACTGCTTGAGTTCTACTATTCCCCTGGAAGTCACCTACCAGATACCGAATGCCATGTACTTGTGCCTTTAGCACTGATGTCCATCTTGCGGTTTTCCTCCTCTCTCCACACCGCCACCTTTGTGCTATGCTACCTACCAGACAATCTAGTACTAAACCTTCGACTCCCATTTCTCAAGAAACTTTCACTTGTGCGAGTTCGTATATCAGAGGCCTCATTGCACAGCATCATCCACTCCAGTTGCCCTGCCCTGGGGTGCTTGGTGCTTGTTTTCACAGTTAGAATTGGTTGTCTCCAAATAAAGTCGCCTAACCTTGTAAGAATTGGAATTTCTTTTGACGGAAGGCAACACATCATCCAAGATGCCCCTTCACTTCAAAGGTTGATCCTTGATTCTAGTTCTTCACCGTCGCAAATAACCGTCCTCTATGCGCCTAAACTGGAGACATTGGGTGTAATACATGATCTCTGTGCTCATTTGGATATGGTGTTTGGCTCCACAGTTCTTCAGGTACTTTATATTATCATCTACACTTGTAACCATAAGCTGCATTTTAAATTTCTATGCATAAGTTATATATCATCTTGTAGTACATATTTTGTACTAATATTATGTTCTATGCTCAATAAAGAGTTTCTCCATGGATGGCCTATCAATGGTGCTGGATTCTGTCAAGATCTTATATATCCAAATGAATAGTTTTGATGTGAACAAGATTATTGGCTTGCTGCAATGCTTTCCATGTCTAGAGAAGTTGTATATAAAGGTGATAATTTCACGCACATTGGAAGCCCACATATAGTGTACTCGAATTAACCGTTCAGTTGTTGCTCTTTCGACACTCTTTTTTTAGACCTTAATTGTTTTCAATCTTCATGTCTATTTAGGCAACAGGACGGGATAAGAAAGTTTTAACCAATCGGTGGATTCGTAAGCACCGGGATTTTCTCACTTCTCGTGACATTCGATGGAAGACAATAACGCTAGAACGATATGTAGCCAACCGTGCAAACACTAGATTTGTCACATTCTTCCTGCTGAATGCGAGGTTACTATTGTCCATCAGGCTTAAGTTTATCAGCAGCATGGTTTTGATGGATGGGTATGTCGAAGAGCAAAAAAAGGAGTTTCGGTGGGCAAAAGAGCTTCTGAATGTGTCGGGCTTCTATTTACAACATATTGTGGTCATAATCTAGTAAATTTTACGACCCAGGATGTTCATTCTATGGACCTAACCGATCCATTTGACTATGACTGCCGAAAACAGTGCTAGAGTTAGATGTTGTTGCCCTTTTCAACCTGGGTTTTGTGTAAACCTGATGAACAATTAACCCTCGTGCTTTTGTACAGTTTGTAAGCTGGAGTTAGATGTTCTTGCCCTTTTCAACTCCGCTGTGACTGTCATATTTTCTTTGAAACAAGGCAAATGGCTTGCCATTCATTTAATTTAGAGTGAAATATTGTAACAAATCCGAACCAAGGGAAATAAAATCACTCTCGCTGACTGCTTGAGCTCACTGTGCATTACAGAAGCCAAGTGATTAGCCCCCCACCAGCACCCACAAACTTATTTCAAACTAGCACATCAAATGGGATGTAAATTTTCATAGGAAAGGCTGCATGACCGTGGCAGATTTGGATTCTGACATTTGGGACCCACGAGGAAATAGCCTATCCAAGGTGGTGTCGACTTACTAGCCAGTTAACAAATGATTCTGCCTACCAGCCGTTGGATTGACATCCAACATCTGTCGTGTATTTTCTATCTCTTGTCTTCTTCCTCCAGCCGCCCAAACCAAACCACCCTGTCGGCTCCTCCTGCTCCCACCTCCCATGGCTGGCAGTGCCTCTGCCGCCCTACCCTATCCTCCAACATTGGCCAGTCCCTCCTTCTATTCCCCCACACGTCCTGTTATTCTCCGGCGACATCAGCCCCAACACGCACGCGCGCCCGAACCAGTCAACCCTCGTACTCCCCTCCGCCTGCAACTGGACCGGCGCATCTTCCACGGCTCCTGTTCGTTCCGTCCAAGGCCTCATCGTCGTCCTCCTCCTTGGTTCGCTTGCCGTGCACGGTGTGCCGCCCTCTTGCATTGTCAATGTCGTCAACAACCGAGAGGAACAAGGAGATGATTGTACGTGGAGAGGATGATAGGAGGGACCCACCAACGTCATGGCAGTACGCAAGCAAGTGCCTCGTTATTACAAGCCCAAAAAATGGTTCCTCCTAATGGTTGGACATCTGGGGCTCATGCCATTGTCAACATAGTCAATAAACGAGAGAATTACACTACGAGCGGCTGACACCAGGGACCCAGCAGGTCACGCAGTTGTTATTTTTTTGAGGAACAAGCAGTTGTTATTTATACTAGTTTTAGCGATGGATCAGGGTAACAATGGGGCTGTGCGGGGGCTGTGGCCCATCTAGCCAGGGTTTTATTTTTGTTTACCACATCATGAGCCCAGTTGTGTTTTTTTGCTGAAAATGGCTAGCCCAGTTCTATTTTTTTTAAAGAAATACCCAAACGAGGCCTACTTGCTTTATCAGCCCTACTAGGCTGCAAATCTTTCAAGACGAGGAGAGTTTCATTCGGTTTGCCCAGAAATGGGCTGTACATTTTTAAAACACATCAAACCGGAAGTTAGTTTCAAATTTATTTTCACTAGAAGATTTTAAATTCCATTGATTTTTATGTGTGGACAATTATTTGGATTTTATATTTATATAAATTATTTTTTCAAAATAGTTTGACTGTGACTCGATATTTCGGGATTAAAAATAGTGGACCGCACCGAAATATGCAAAATTTCATATAATTTTTAATCGTGGCCACAATATGGGGTGTAATGCTAACAAAAAGAAGATAGGCTCCAAAAAAAATCTTAAGAATTAGCAAATGGGTTGTAAATTATTAGAAATAATGGTAGATGGGTTGTATGCTGTTTTCCATAGATTTGAGGCTGACTTGTACACCTACTACAGGTGGACGCGTATGCTTTCCTAAAAAAATGTTGACGCATACGCAACACCGTGTCAACTTAGTCAACGCACGAGAGCAGTGACTGTTGGATGTCCATCCAATGGCCGCCGTATTCTTCAATCTCTGCTCTTCCTGCTCCAGCCGCTCAAACAAGCGCCGGCGGGACTGCCTGCTCCCTGCTCCAGCGGCCGGCTATGCTGCCGCGCAGGCCTCACCGCCCCACCGTACTCCCATCGCTGGCCTAGCCATCCCTCTACTCACCCACACCTGCTGTTATTCTCCGGCTATGACAGACGAACCAGTAAACCCTCGTACTCCCCTCCACATGGGAAACAACTGCAGAGTCTTCCCTGGCTCCGTGTCGTTCCCTTCCTAGGTCTCACCGTCGTCCACCGCCCTGGTGCTCTCGGCGCGGCATGGTCAACGTGGTCAATGAACGACATCCATCGGAAGTGGACTGTACGTGGAGAGGCTGACAACTGGATCCACGGCCGCACGCAAGGAAATGCATCCTTATTACGCGCAAAATAATGATTCCTCCACCTGACAGCTAGGACCCACCGGAAGGGCCTCTGTATTTCGTGAAAAAAACATTCCCCCCACTGACAGGCCGGACCCACCAGCTATATCTTCGCACGCAAGGAAGTGCGTCCTTATTACGCACGAAAAAATGAATACCCCCTGCTAGCTGGGACTCACCATAGTGGGAGGCTGACTTGTGGGCGTACTAAGTTGACGGGGATGGAGGGCTTTGTAGTCTTAGTCAATATGAATGATTCTAGCTCCAATGACCGTACGATGTCCATCCAACGACCATAGTGCTTCTTCAACCTCTGGTCTTCTTGCTCCAGCCTCCCAAACCAGCACCGGTTGTGTCGCGTGCTCCTGCCTCCCATGGCTGGCTGTGATGCCGCGGAGGCCTCACCGCCCCTACTACTCCCACCACTGGCCAGGCCATCCACTCACCCACACCCCATGTTATTCTGCGACGACGGCAACCTCACACCACAGCCAAACCAGTGAACCCTCGTACTCCTCTCCGCATGGGCTTCCACTGCCGCGTCTTCCCCGATTTCGCGGCGTCCCCTTCCTAGGCCTCGCCATTGTACACCGCCCTAGTGCTCTCGGCGCGGTGTGGTCAACATGATCAAGGAACGACTTCCATCATAAGAGTATTGTACGTGGAGAGACTGACAGCTGGGTCCACGACAGCAGCAAGGAGGTGCCTCCTTATTACGCGCAAAATAATGATTCCTCCACCTAACAGTAGGGATCCACCGGACGGGCCACCGTACTTCGCGAAAAAAACGTTTCCCCCTGACTGCTGGGACCCACCAGCTACATCTTCGCACGCAAGGAAGTGCGTCCATATTACGGGAAAAAAACGACTGGCCCCCTGACTGCTGGGACCCACCAGCTACATCTTCGCACGCAAGGAAGTGCCTTACAGTCGTGACCCACCTGGTCGAAGCGTACGTAGCATTGCCATTCTGGTCGCGAACGTGTACGTACATACTGGTCGATGTAGAGGTGCGCCTGTGTCGTAGTAGAGGCGCGCACGTGTCGTAGTAGAGGCACGCACGGAGCATGTACACGTACGTACAGCGGCCAGGGTGCAAGATAGTAAATATGACCACGTATGTACATATGGGTGGGGTCTCCAACGCCTACTCGCGCATACATACGGCCAGGGCTCGTGTACATGGCCGGGTCGGAACAGAGAAACTGTGTCGTCGTCATGTTCATGGGGAGCCAACCGGCTGGGTCGAAACGGAATGCTTCATCGTGTTCATCGGGAGCCAACCGGCTTGGACGGAACAACCGATGGAAAGGAGGCCTGGCGTACCGTGGAACAGAGGAAACGACCTTGTATTCGACCGACCACGGTCGAAACGGCATCTTGTTCATCGGGAGGGGTCTGGCGCACCGCAAAACGGAGGAAACAGACTTCTGTTGGACCTCCTACGGTCGAAACGGGGTCCTGTTGATCGGGATGGGTGTGGCATACTGCAAAACGTAGGAAACGGACTTGTGTTGGAGCACTACGGTCGTAACGGGGGTCCTGTTCATCGGGAGGGGTGTGGCATACCACAAAACGGGACTCCACGGGATACTGTTCATCTCCACCGTCGACCTCCTCCAGCCTCCACGTGCTACTGTTCATCCTTCGTTGACCTCCTCCAGCCTCCACCCGTGTCTGTTCATCCACGGGCTCCAGTTCATCCAGCCTCCACCGCGCGCTCCTCCACCGGCTACTATTCAACCAGCCCTCTCCACGGGGTCCTGTTCAACCACCGCTCCGCGGGCTACTGTTCATCCAGCCCTCCATTGGCTATTGTACAACCAGCCCTCCACCGGCTACTTTTCAACCTTCCCTCCACGGGGTCCTGTTCATCCAGCCCTCCACGGTGTCCTGTTCATCCACGCCCAACCAGCTCAATTGATCGGGGTCCTGTTCATCTAGCGGCAACACCACGGGGTCCTGTTCATCCAACCCCCACCGGAAACTGTTCATCCAAACCCCCTGAGCAATGCTCACTATTCATCCAGAGGTAGCATCAATCGGCTTCAGTTAGCAGCAGTAGCAAAGGAATCGCTTGATCGCTCGGGTTCAGTAACGCGTAGCCTTCAGTGAAATTGACCGGGTTCAGTTAGGCGACGCCTCGCTTGGGTTCTGTTAGAGCCCAACGCCTCGCACCCACGCGCGTACGTGTACGAGAGAAACACGCATCACTCGGCCCCCGACCACCCACCGTAACCGGGAATTCCTCGATGTTTTCCTCGCCCTCGCTTCTACCACGGTTTTTTCCGTCATGCACGGCCCAAAGAATGTCATGCAGCTGCGTCTCCGGCCCGCCCAGGACGAAAAGCCCATTTTCTGTCATGATTTTTTGTCATAGAAGTAGGAGCCCACCACATCTATGATGATACCGGGTTTTGTCACAATTATCGTCATAGAAATGTCATAAGTATGGCAGAAAAAAATTTCATTCGGCCCAAAATGTCACGGATGTGTCTTTTTTTTGTAATGACAGCTAGGGCCGAGGGCAAGGGTGACGGAGACGTCATCGACGATGGGACTCCACAGGCGGGCGACGGCAACGGCCAAGGCTGAAGAGGTGACACGGCAGCGCTGCTCCTTCCTGTTTTTATTTTGCAACATGTACCATGCCTCGTGGAGGCATTAAAACTGATGCTTGGAACAATGTGTTTTCTAATAATTAGCTTATGGTTTTGTGTCTTCTTTTTCTGTTCGCTTTATTGTTCTGCGTTAGCAGGGCCCGACCCCGCGCGTACCTCAGCCGCCGCTGGGTCGTCTAGATTGCCAGGACGAGGCCATGGGGTGAGGGGCTACGTGGCCAGTTAGGCTCCTGAGACACTATGCTCAGGAGTCCCCCTTGATGTGTGAATAGCTTGGGAAAGGAGGTGCGAGGGCAAGTCTTGGCGTTCTGCATTGGTAGGGCCCGGCCCCGCGCATACCTCAGCCACCGTTGGGTCGTCCGGACCGCCAGGACGAGACCAAGGGGTGAGGGGCTACGCGGCCAGTTAGGATCCTAAGACGCGATGCTCAGGAGTCCCCCTTGACGTACAAACGGCTTGGGAAGGGAGGGACGAGAGTTAGGCCTTGGTGTTCTGCGTCGGCAGGGCCCGGCCCCGCGCATACCTCAGCCGCCGCTGAGTCGTCCGGATCGCCAGGACGAGGACAGGGGTGAGGGGCTACGCTGCCAGTTAGGCTCCTGAGACGCAATACTCAGGAGTCCCCCTTGACGTACGAACAGACCATCACACCTTTCCTCGCTGGGCCCTCACTCGGGAGGGGAGCGCGAAGACCAGCTCCATGGGACCTGGCAGTGTGGCGCACGCCAGGCGTGACCTGAGCGTAGTCCCCGTACCCAGCCCCCTCGCGCTACCCTACCGAGGGAGAGAAGCATGGTGAGGCTAAGCACTGAGCCCGGAGACTCCCTGAGGTTGCTACAGCCACGAGGCCACCCTTAGTTGTTTATCACCAGTGCGGAGCATGGCGCTTCCGCTCTTGCACATGTATAGTCGTTCCTCGGCAGTGTCGACTGCCAGCGCGGAGCATGGTGCTTCCACTGGTGCGTGGGAGGGGGCTCCCTCTGAGGAGAGCCCCTGAGGCATGTACAGCCTCACCCTGACACGTGGCTTGCACGGCAGGGCTGGAGGAGGTGTGTATGGGAACTCGTGAGCCAGAGCGGGACTCACGAGGCCCTACCTCAAGGCGGGTTGCACCTGAATATGATCGGGAACACTTGTGTTAATCCTGCAAGATGGTTAGGCAACCTGCGCCGAATGAGTCTCCTGAGGTTATTGCATGAGAAGGCCAGACACCAACGACCCCGGGAGGTGACGTGAACGGGGCCAGGCCGCCAGATAGAGCTCAACCGTTGGGTTTATTGACGCTGCAGGGACGGGCCCGAGCACAGACGTCATGCCTAGTCTTCTCAAGCAAAGGTCCTGAAGAAAAACAACCGGCGCGCGGCTCCTGTGGTGGCGAGGCACCAGGTCGCGCGACCTCACTCATCCGCCCATGATTAGCTCATGCGAGAACAAGGCACCAAGGGCCATGGGAGGTGACGTACATGGGAGCTGGCCCATGACCCAGAGCTCAGCCTCTTAGGTTTAGCGACGCTGCAGGGACGGACCCTAGCACAGACGCCGTGCCAGTCCTTTATCATGAGGCGGTCGTGGGTGGGCTCGCAAGGGCATGAGACATTCTTGGCGACGAAGTGTTGGTCAGGCAATTGATAATTTCAAGGCAACTCATAAGGGAAGGTAAACTAGTTCTAATAGATGCAAAAGGGATACATGTCGCAGGGACGGACCCATGCGACTTGGGGATAATGCAGCCCGAGGGGCGCCCCCAACCGAACGAACTAAAAGATGTCACCTGGCACCATTGTTGAAGAGATGTCAGGGTAGCAGAAGATGCGCGCTGCTGAAGTCGTTCCTCATGAGCCGCCTTGGCCCTGAGCCTCAGGAGGCTCTGGGGGCCTGGTGGGCTCCTGAGGATCCACCTCCTTCTCTGCCAGGATCGCCTGGTGCCTAGCCTCTTGAGCCACTAGGATGTCCCACATGCGGTGCTGAAATGCAACAGCTGCGCTCAGCAGGCCGAAGGGCATGCAAACGTACCTCTGAGGGGGACCCTCGCATCGGCCGACACAAGATGGCCAGAAAAGCTGTCGAGATGCGGCCCTGTTGAGCCCTTGGATGTCGATGCAGACGCAGAACTCCTTCCCCTCTCCAGGGCAAGGAGCCGTGCCCGGTGGTGGGCGGCGATCGCCCTGCAGAGCCCTTGCCTCCTGAATCTCCTTAACTGCCTTGCTGATGAATTCCTGAGTGCCTGGCACCTCACACCCTGTGCCTTCTCCTAGGAAGCGTGCATTGAAGCATGCCTCCACATGGTGCCCGAGCGCCTCCCTCGTGACATTGGCCAGGTCTAAGGCCCTCCAGAGGAGAGCCCTCGAGCCCAGCCTGAGAGGGGTGCCGGGCGCGCCTTCCTATGCGATAGGTGAGGGCGCCTGATACATCTCCAATGTATCTATAATTTTTGATTGTTCCATGCTATTATATTACCCCTTTTGGATGTTTATGGGCTTTATTTTACACATTTATATCATTTTTGGGACTAACCTACTAACCGGAGACCCAGCCCATATTGCTGTCTTTTTGCCTATTTTAGTATTTCGAAGAAAAGGAATATCAAATGGAGTCCAAACGGAATGAAACCTTCGGGAGCATGATTTTTGGAACGAACGTGATCCAGAGGACTTGGAGTGCAAGTCAAGAAGCAACCGAGGCTCCCACGAGATAGGAGGGCGTGCCCCCCGTGTAGGGCGCGCCCCCTGTCTCGGGGGCCCCTCGGGTGGCCACCGACATACTTCTTCCTCCTATATATACCTACGTACCCCGAAAACATCCAGGGGGCAGACGAAACACAATTTCCACCATCATAACCTTCTGTATCCGCGAGATCTCATCTTGGAGCCTTCGCCGGCACTCTGCCGGAGGGGGAATCGACCACGGAGGGCTTCTACATCAACATCCTTGCCCCTCCGATGAGTTGTGAGTAGGTTACCATAGACCTATGGGTCCATAGTTATTAGCTAGATGGCTTCTTCTCTCTTTTTGGATCTCAATACAATGTTCTCCCCCTCTCTTGTGGAGATCTATTCGATGTAAACTCTTTTTGCGGTGTGTTTGTCGAGATCCGATGAATTGTGGGTTTATGATCAAGTTTATCTATGAATAATATTTGAATCTTCTCTGAATTCTTTTATGTATGATTGAGTTATCTTTGCAAGTCTCTTCAAATTATCAGTTTGGTTTGGCCTACTAGATTGATCTTTCTTGCCATGGGAGAAGTGCTTAGCTTTGGGTTCAATCTTGCGGTGTCCTTACCCAGTGACAGAAAGGGTTGCAAGGCACGTATTGTATTGTTGCCATCGAGGATAACAAGATGGGGTTTATATCATATTGCTTGAGTTTATCCCTCTACATCATGTCATCTTGCTTAATGCGTTACTATGTTCTTATGAACTTAATACTCTAGATGCAGGCAGGAGTCGGTCGATGTGTGGAGTAATAGTAGTAGATGCAGGCAGGAGTCGGTCTACTTGTTGCGGACGTGATGCCTATATACATGATCATGCCTAGATAATCTCATAATTATTCGCTTTTCTATCAATTGCTCGACAGTAATTTGTTCACCCACCATAATACTTATGCTATCTTGAGAGAAGCCACTAGTGAAACCTATGGCCCCCGGGTCTATCTCTTATCATATTTGCTTCCAATCTACTTTTATTTGCATCTTTACTTTTTGCATCTATATTATAAAATACCAAAAATATATTTATCTTATCTTACTATCTTTATTAGATCTCACTTTCGCAAGTGGCCGTGAAGGGATTGACAACCCCTTTATTGCGTTGGTTGCGAGTTCTTTGTTTGTTTGTGTAGGTGCGTGGGACTTTTGAGGAGCCTCCTACTGGATTGATACCTTGGTTCTCAAAAACTGAGGGAAATACTTACGCTACTATTGCTGCATCACCCTCTCCTCTTCGAGGAAAACCAACGCAAGCTCAAGACGTAGCAAGAAGGATTTCTGGCGCCGTTGCCGGGGAGGTCTTCGCTCAAGTCAAGACATACCAAGTACCCATCACAAACCCATCTCCCTCGCATTTACATTATTTGCCATTTGCCTCTCGTTTTCCTCTCCCCCACTTCACCCTTGCCGTTTTATTCGCCCTCTCTTTCCCAATCTCCTCCTCTCTTTTCGCTTGCCTTTTTCTGTTTGCTTGTGTGTTGGATTACTTGTTGCCATGGCGCAAGATAATACCAAATTGTGTGATTTCTCGAATACCAATAATAATGATTTCCTTAGTACTCCGATTGCTCCTCTTAATGATGTTGAGTCTTGTGAAATCAATACTGCTTTGCTGAATCTTGTTATGAAAGATCAATTCGCCGGCCTTCCTAGTGAAGATGCCGCTACTCATCTAAACAACTTTGTTGATTTGTGTGATATGCAAAAGAAGAAAGATACGGATAACAATATTGTCAAATTGAAGTTATTTCCGTTTTCACTTAGAGATCGTGCTAAAGTTTGGTTTTCGTCTTTGCCTAAAAATAGTATTGATTCTTGGAACAAGTGCAAAGATGCTTTTATCTCTAAGTATTTTCCTCCCGCTAAGATTATCACTCTTAGGAACGATATTATGAATTTTAAACAACTTGATCATGAGCATGTTGCCCAATCTTGGGAAAGAATGAAATTGATGCTTCGCAATTGCCCTACTCATGGTTTGAATTTATGGATGATCATACAAAATTTTTATGCCGGTTTGAACTTTGCTTCTAGAAATCTCTTAGATTCAGCCGCGGGAGGCACGTTTATGGAAATCACGTTAGGAGATGCTACAAAACTTCTTGATAATTTTATGGCTAATTATTCTCAATGACACACCGAAAGATCTTCTAGTAAAAAAGTGCATGCTATAGAAGAAATCAATGTTTTGAGTGGAAAGATGGATGAACTTACGAAATTGTTTGCTACTAAAAATACTCCTCTTGATCCCATTGATATGCCTTTGTCTTCTTTGATTGAGAATAATAATGAATCTATGGATGTGAATTTTGTTGGTAGGAATAGTTTTGGAAACAATGCTTATAGAGGAAACTTTAATGCTAGACCATTCTCTAGTAATTCCTCTAATAATTATGGAAATTCCTATAATAATTCTTATGGTAATTTTAATAAGATGCCCTCTGATTTTGAGAATAGTGTGAAAGAACATATGATTTCTCAAAAGAATTTTAATGCTTTGCTTGAAGAAAAATTTCTCAAAGTTGATGATTTGGCTAGGAACGTTGATAGACTTTCGCTTGATGTTAATTCTCTTAAACTTAGATCTTCTTCTCGTAAGCATGATATCAATGAGTCTCTCAAAGTAATGAGAATTTCCATTGACGAGTGCAAGGAAAGAACCGCTAGATTGCGTGCTAAAAAAGATAGCTTTATAAAAGCGTGTTCTTCTAGTTTCCATGAAAATAATGATGAGGATCTTAAAGTTATTGATGCGTCTCCTATTAGATCTATGTTTTGCAATATGAATTTTGATGATTATGGGACTGATGATGAATCAACTTTGCCTAGAAGGCGTCCCAAGAATTCGGAGTTTTTAGATCTTGATGCTAAATTTGGTAAAAGTAGGATTGGAGAGTCCTCAACTTCAAATAACATTGAACCTACTATCTCGGATTTCAAGGAATTTGATTATGATAATTATTCTTTAAATGGTTGTATTTCCTTGTTGCAATCCGTTGTTAATTCTCCTCATGCTTATAGTCAAAATAAAGCTTTTATCAAACATATCGTTGATGCCTTGATGCAATCTTATGATGAAAAACTTAATTTGGAAGTTTCTATACCTAGAAAACTTAATGATGAGTGGGAACCTGCTATAAAGATTAGAATTAAAGATCATGAGTGTTTTGCTTTGTGTGATGTGGGTCCTAGTGTTTCCACGATTCCGAAAACTTTATGCGATATTCTAGGTTTCCATGATCTTGATGATTGCTCTTTAAATTTGCACCTTGTGGATTCCACCATTAAAAAGCCTATGGGAAGGATCAATGATGTTCTCATTGTTGCAAATAGAAATTTGGTGCCCGTGGATTTTATCGTTCTTGATATAGATTGCAATCTTTCTTGCCCTATTATTCTTGGTAGACCTTTCCTTAGAACGATTGGCGCTATTATTGATATGAAGGAAGGGAATATTAGATTCCAATTTCCATTAAAGAAAGGCATGGAGCACTTTCCAAGAAAGAAAGCTAATTACCTTATGAATCTATTATGCAGGCTACTTATGAATTTAGTGTCAAAGATGGCACTACTTAGATCTATCTTTGCTTTTATGCCTAGCTAGGGGCGTTAAACGATAGCGCTAGTTGGGAGGCAACCCAATTTTCTTTGTGTTTTTTGTTTTTCCTCCTGTTTAGTAATATATCTTGCATCTACCTTCTGTTTAGATGTGTTTTTATCTTTTAATTAGTGTTTGTGCCAAGTAGAACCTATAGGATAACCTATGATGATAGTTGATTTGATTCTGCTGAAAAACAGAAACTTTGCACGCACGAATATAATTTTGTTAAATCACAGGAACGTGCTTTTGCGTTGATTCTTTTTGTTGCTGTTCAATAAACAAATTGTCCAGGACTTCCTATTTTAGTAGGATTTTTAGAGTTCCATAAGTTTGCGTTAGTTACAGATTGCTACAGACTGTTCTGTTTTTGACAGATTCTGTTTTTCGTGTGTTGTTTGTTTATTTTGATGCATCTATGGCTAGTAAAATAGTTTATAAACCACAGAGAAGTTGGAATACAGTAGGTTTAACACCAAAATAATTAAATATTGAGTTTACTACAGTACCTTATGTGGTGGTTTTGTTTTCTTTCACTAACGGAGCTTATAAGATTTCCTGTTGAGTTTTGTGTTGTGAAGTTTTCAAGTTTTGGGTAAAGCTTTTATGGACTATGGAATAAAGGGTGGCAAGAGACTAAGCTTGGGGATGCCCAAGGCACCCCAATATATTCAAGGATATCCAAAAGCCTAAGCTTTGGGATGCCCCGGGAAGGTATCCCCTCTTTCGTCTTCGTTCATTGGTAACTTTACTTGGAGCTATATTTTTATTTGCCACATGATATGTGTTTTGCTTGGAGCGTCGTGTATTATTTTAGTCTTTGATTTTTAGTTTAACACAATCATCCTTGCTGTACACACCTTTTGGGAGACGCCTATTTGATTAGAATTTGCTAGAATACTCTATGTGCTTCACTTATATCTTTTGAGCTTGATAGTTTTTGCTCTAGTGCTTCACTTATATCTTTTAGAGCACGGTGGTGACTTAATTTTGAAGAAATTGCTAGTCTCTCATGCTTCACTTATATCTTTTGAGAGTCTTTTAGAACAGCATGGTATTTTCTATGGTTATAAAATTGGTCCTAGAATGGTAGGCATTCAAGTTGGGTATAATAAAAACTATCATAGGAAGTGAATTGGATGCTATGATCAATTTGATACTTGACAATTGTTTCGAGATATGGAGGTAGTGATATTAAAGTCATGCTAGTTGGGTGATTATGAATTTAAAGAATGCTTGTGTTGAAGTTAACAAGTCCCTTAGCATGCACGTATGGTTAAAATTGTGTAACAAATTTGAAACATGAAGTGTACCTGGCTGGTGCATCCTTATGAGTGGCGGTCGGGGACGAGCGATGATCTTTTCCTACCAATCTATCCCCCTAGGAGCATGCACGTAGTACTTGATTTTTGATGACTTCTAAATTTTTGCAATAAGTATATGAGTTCTTTTGACTAATGTTGAGTCCATGGATTATACGCACTTTTACCTTTCCGCCATTGCTAGCCTCTTCGGTACCGTGCATTGCCCTTTCTCACCTTGAGAGTTGGTGCAAACTTCGCCGGTGCATCCAAACCCCGTGATACGATACGCTCTATCACACATAAACCTCCCTATATCTTCCTCAAAACAGCCACCATACCTACCTATTATGGCATTTCCATAGCCATTCCGAGATATATTGCCATGCAACTTTCCACCGTTCCGTTCATCATCATGACATACATTACTTTTGTCATATTGCCATTGCATGATCATGTAGTTGACATCGTATTTGTGGCAAAGCCACCATGCATTATTTTTCATACATGTCACTCTTGATTCATTGCACCATCCCGGTACACCGCCGGAGGCATTCATATAGAGTCATATCTTGTTCTAGTTTCGAGTTGTAATTCATATGTTGTAATCAATAGAAGTGTGATGATCATCATTATTAGAGCATTGCCCAAAAAAGAAAAAAAATAAAAAAAGAAGATAGGCCAAAAAAAAAGAAAGGCCCAAAAAAAGGGGAAAATAAATAAAAAGGGCAATGTTACTATCTCTTTTTCCACACTTGTGCTTCAAAGTAGCACCTTGTTCTTCATGTAGTGAGTCTCATATTTTTGTGCTTCAAAGTAGCACCATATTTTTCGTATAGTGAGTCTCATAAGTTGTCTTTTTCATACTAGTGGGAATTTTTCATTATAGAACTTGGATTGTATATTCCTACGATGGGCTTCCTCAAATGCCCTAGGTCTTCGTGAGCAAGCAAGTTGGATGCACACCCACTAGTTTTCTTTTGTTGAGCATTCATTTATAGCTCTAGTGCATCCGTTGCATGGCAATCCCTACTCCTCATGTTGACATCAATTGATGGGCATCTCCATAGCCCGTTGATTATCCTCGTCAATGTGAGACTTTCTTTTTCTTTTTTGTCTTCTCCACACAATCCCCATCATCATATTCTATTCCACCCATAGTGCTATATCCATGGCTCACGCTCATGTATTGCGTGAAGGTTGAAAAAGTTTGAGATTATTTAAGTATGAAACAATTGCTTGGCTTGTCATCGGGGGTATAGAAGTTGGGAACATCTTTGTGTGACGAAAATGAAGCATAGCCTAACTATATGATTTTGTAGGGATGAACTTTCTTTTGCCATGTTATTTTGAGAAGACATGATTACTTTGATTAGTATGCTTGAAGTGTTACTATTTCTTTTATCAATATGAACTTTTATTTTGAATCATTTGGATCTGAACATTCATGCCACAATAAAGAAAATTACATTATGAATTATGATAGGTAGCATTCCACATCAAAAATTCTCTTTTCATCATTTACCTACTTGAGGACGAGCATGAATTAAGCTTGGGGATGCTTGATACGTCTCCAACGTATCTATAATTTTTGATTGTTCCATGCTATTATATTACCCCTTTTGGATGTTTATGGGCTTTATTTTACACATTTATATCATTTTTGGGACTAAACTACTAACCGGAGGCCCAACCCATATTGCTGTTTTTTGCCTATTTCAGTATTTCGAAGAAAAGGAATATCAAACGGAGTCCAAATGGAATGAAACCTTCGGGAGCGTAATTTTTGGAACGAACGTGATCCAGAGGACTTGGAGTGCAAGTCAAGAAGCAGCCGAGGCTCCCACGAGATAGGAGGGCGCCCCCCCCTGTAGGGCGCGCCCCCTGTCTCGTGGGCCCCTCGGGCGACCACCGACGTACTTCTTCCTCCTATATATACCTACGTACCCCGAAAACATCCAGGGGGCAGACGAAACACAATTTCCACCACTATAACCTTCTGTAGCCGCGAGATCTCATCTTGGAGCCTTCGCCGGCACTCTGCCAGAGGGGGAATCGACCATGGAGGGCTTCTACATCAACATCCTTGCCCCTCCGATGAGTTGTGAGTAGTTTACCACAGACCTACGGGTCCATAGTTATTAGCTAGATGGCTTCCTCTCTCTTTTTGGATCTCAATACAATGTTCTCGCCCTCTCTTGTGGAGATCTATTTGATGTAAACTCTTTTTCCGGTGTTTGTCGAGATCCGATGAATTGTGCGTTTATGATCAAGTTTATCTATGAATAATATTTGAATCTTCTCTGAATTCTTTTATGTATGATTGAGTTATCTTTGCAAGTCTCTTCGAATTATCAGTTTGGTTTGGCCTACTAGATTGATCTTTCTTGCCATGGGAGAAGTGCTTAGCTTTGGGTTCAATCTTGCGGTGTCCTTACCCAGTGACAGAAAGGGTTGCAAGGCACGTATTGTATTGTTGCCATCGAGGATAACAAGATGGGGTTTATATCATATTGCTTGAGTTTATCCCTCTACATAATGTCATCTTGCTTATGCGTTACTCTGTTCTTATGAACTTAATACTCTAGATGCAGGCAGGAGTCGGTCGATGTGTGGAGTAATAGTAGTAGATGCAGGCAGGAGTCGGTCTACTTGTTGCGGACGTGATGCCTATATACATGATCATGCCTAGATAATCTCATAATTATTCGCTTTTCTATCAATTGCTCGACTGTAATTTGTTCACCCACCGTAATACTTATGCTATCTTGAGAGAAGCCACTAGTGAAACCTATGGCCCCCGGGTCTATCTCTTATCATATTTGCTTCCAATCTACCTTTATTTGCATCTTTACTTTTTGCATCTATATTATAAAATACCAAAAATATATTTATCTTATCTTACTATCTTTATTAGATCTCACTTTCGCAAGTGGCCATGAAGGGATTGACAACCCCTTTATTGCGTTGGTTGCGAGTTCTTTGTTTGTTTGTGTAGGTGTGTGGGACTTTTGAGGAGCCTCCTACTGGATTGATACCTTGGTTCTCAAAAACTGAGGGAAATACTTACATTACTATTGCTGCATCACCCTCTCCTCTTCGAGGAAAACCAATGCAAGCTCAAGACGTAGCAGCGCCTCGTCCAGGGACGCGAGGCTCAGCGCGGCGCTGTCGGGCGATGCCTCCTCGTGAGATCCCTGGCCCAGCTGCAGCTTCTTCATCTTGGGGGTGACCTCAGGAGGGAGGACATAGCCCTCATCTTCAGGGTTTTTGACTGCTGCAGCTTGGTAGGCATGCTCGAGAGAGCACACCGCATCCTTTTCCTCGCAGGCGACCGTGATGATGCCGCTGCTCCCTGGCATCTTCAGGACGTTGTAGCCGTGGTGCGTCGCCGCCATGAATTTGGCTAGTGCTGGGTACCCGAGGATGGCGTTGTATGGTAGACGAATATCGGCGACGTCAAAGTCGATGAGCTCGGTGTGGTAGTTGTCACACTTGCCGAAGGTGACAGGGAGGCAGACTTGCCCTATCGGATACGTGGAGCCGCCGGTCACTCCTGAGAAGGGCTTGATAGGTTGAAGCTGTTGGTATGGCACTTGAAGCCTGTTGAACGTCGGACAGAAGAACATTGAGCCCTTCTCCGCCATCAATGAGGGTCTTGGTGACGACCACGTTGCTGATGACGGGCGAGCAAAGTATTGGGAGCGCACCAGCAGTTGCCGCATAATTGAGCTGGTCGGAGGAGTTGAAGGTGATGGCGTATCTGGACCACCTGAGCTAGTGTGTCGCCTCGAGCTTAGGGAGCGTTGCGTTCACCTCGCGTGCGAACTGCTGGAAGACGCGGTGAGAGGCTGGGGCCTGGGAGCCGCCCAAGATGCAGACGATGGCCCGAGGCTCCTGGAAGCCCCCAGCCCCCAAGTCCTAATGGTGATCTTCGTTCCTTCTTGTCGGTGTAGGAAGCAGAGGAAGACCAGCGTTGCCCTGAGGCCGATCCTTGCGAGCCTGGTCCCTCCAGGCACCCTAGCGAGGCTGACCCTACCAGCGGTCCTCCTGAGGCTGGTCGCACTACTCCTGGCGATGTTCGCGGCCGTCCTAGCGTCCTCCACCTCGGCCACCTCCACAACTGTCTGATTATGAGTTCCGCAAACCCTTTAGAGGTTCGAACTTTGGGGTGCGTGCGGAGATCTCAACCTACCCAGCCTGCCTACTCACGATCCTCCTAAGCCTAGCGCGTCAATCTCAAAGAGACAAAGAGACACAACAGTTTACCCTGGTTCGGGCCACCTTGCGGTGTAATACCCTACTCCAGTGTTTTGGTGGATTGCCTCGGTGGGCTAAGGATGAACTAGTACAGTGGATTAACTGGCCTGAGGAGGTGAGGTGTTCTTGAGCTCGTGGGAGCTGGTGTGGTGTGAGCTAGTTCAACTTATCTTGCCTCTGTGGTGGTGGCTAGTCCTATTTATAGTGGCCTCGGTCCTCTTCCCAAATGTTCGCGGGAAGGGATCCCACAACGGCCGGATTTGAAAGGGGACAAGTAGTCGCTTATCCTAACAAAAGTAGTCTTCGCCTGCGAGCGTCTGGCCGTGACGCTGTGGTGGGCTTGTCGATGACCTCCGTCCTACCATCCTAGCGGTCTTGGTCTCGTTACACCAGAATGGAAACCTTTGGCTAATTCCTCGGGACTCCGCGCCTGTGGCTTGCCTCCTTTGCAACAAAGAGGAAACCTGCACTCTGCGCCCGCCTGGCCTTGGTCATCATGGCTCACCTCAGCTGAGCCTCATGAGGTAAACCTTGCATAGAACTCTCCGCCCCTCGGGAGCCAGCCTGAGGAGGCCGATCCCTCGGGGGTCTTGGCATCGTCCGCCTCACGAGGCTTGGCCCCTCGTGAGGGTCTTGAGCTATTGATGCTGAAGCTGGGTCGTACCAGGCCGTCGATGGAGCCACGCGGTGGGCTGTAGCGAGGCAGGGCTGGATACCCCCATATCCAGAACGCTGACAGTAGCCCCCGGGCCCAAGGCGCGCTCGAACTTGGCTTCCCGGCGAAGCCAAAGGGCAAGTGCGGAGCGCCATGGGCCCTAACCACCTGCGGCCTTGATGACGCGTGGCGATTGATGGGACGTGGGCGACTCCGTTTCCCCACGCTGCCTCGGCAACCATTCGACTTGACGGGATGATGCGGCATGCAGAAAGTCATGATGGCACGAGGTTGTGGAGGCCGGCAGTTGGCCTCCCTTGGCTATAAAGGTGAGGAAGGGGCAGAGCCCCTCGCCCATCTCTCCTCCGTCTTGCTCTTGTCTGCTTTTTCTCTTCTCCATCTTGCTCCCATGGCGCCGATCAGGAGGTATTCTTCGATCGAGAAGGGGAAGGCCCCTAGGGAGGGGCCCGATCCTCTCCCGCCAAAGAAGCAACTCCACCCCCCTCATGATGCCAGCACGGGGCGAGAGGTGACCAAGCCTTGGCAGTTGAGGCCTCCGCCTGGCTTCCATCTCCCCATATACACTCGTGCTCAGGACGAAGGTGTGCACCGTCAAGTGGCGCTCGATGGCGATGTCAGGGCCGCCATTGCCCTGCCGACCGCACCACGGACCCACGCCGAGGGTAGCTCACGTGAGTTTGTGGTGTGGGTGGTGATGCCTCCCGACACTTGGATCCGGCTCCTGCGGTTCTTCGCCAGCGAGCTGCCTCCGAGGGGGCCGGTTGAGCTGTGGTTGTAGCACGCCGGGTGTTGCAGCTTGGCCACCAGAGCTGAAGTCGAGGTGGTGCCCCCTGGAGATGTTTTCATGATGCGCGGATGGGGTGAGGTCTCCCGGGCTTGCCTCATGGAGGGAGCCCTGGCGATTCACTTCGAGTATGACGGCGCGGCCACATTGCTCTTCAACGTCTTCAATGAGGAGGGTGAACGGCTGGAATGCTGTCCCAGAGGAAGCGGCCCGCGGGATGCTGCAACGGGCGCCGGGCCCACTGCTGTCCCCCTTGGCACCTCGTCCAGCAGCAGCGGCGACTCCTGGGAAGCCAGTGACTCTCCTGAGCCCAGTGAGTCTCCGGAGTCGAGTGATGACAGCTACGTGCTGCCCAGCTCCCGCCGGAGTCGGAGTGCAGCGGCGGCTGCCGCCCGGTGTCGCCAGCGACGCCATTGGGCTTAGTAGCTGCTTTCCCTGTACAGAATGAAGATCAGCCCCCGTGGGGTTTGTAAGGATCAGAATGTACTCAATATTAGTTTTTCTTCATTTGATTTTGTGATGAACTCGCTGATACGTCTCCAACGTATCTATAATTTTTGATTGCTCCATGCTACTTTATCTACTGTTTTGGACTATATTGGGCTTTATTTTCCACTTTTATATTATTTTTGGGACTAACCTATTAACCGGAGGCCCAACCCAGAATTGTTGTTTTTTGCCTATTTCAGTGTTTCGAAGAAACAGAATATCAAACGGAGTACAAACGGAATGAAACCTTCGGGAACGTGATTTTCCAACCGAACATGATCCAGGAGACTTGGACCCTGCTCCAAGAAGTGCCAGAGGCGGTCACGAGGGTGGAGGGCGCGCCCCTACCTCGTGGGCCCCCTGAGGGCCATCGGGAACTAGTTTGCCATGATCTTCTCGTCTCCGCTGGCCGCCTCGATGCTCAGCTCATAGAGCTGCAGGAACTCGGCGGGGTCGGCGGTGCCATCGTAGCATGGAGGCAGGTCAAGCTTGAACTTACTTGGTCAGATGATGTTGCGGAGCTCCCGAGTGAATGCACAGCATCCTGCCGTGGCCACCGGTGGTCGTCGAGGGGGTGGAAACTGGTCCTGGTGCATGCACACCGCCACCTCCTGCGGTGGTACGCGGGCCTCGTGCTGGGGTGCTGGAAGTACGCGCGCTTCTCTTTGAGGTCGCTGCACCACCTGATAACTCACGTCCTCCTGAACTGGCGCAGGGTGCGGCGGGTCGCGCCATGGTGCCGCACGCCTTGGGCCAACGACGGCGCCCTGGGCCGGAGGTGGTGGAGGAGCCCCGTGCGCCATGTCACCCACTGTAGTGAGCGAGCCGGATCGGTGGAGCCACTATGCGCCACGTCGCCCGCTGCAGCGAGCGAGCTGGATCGGTGGAGCTCCCGTGCGCCACACTGACGAGCTCAGCGATCCGCTCGAGCCACTCCTTGTAGAGGTCGCCAACCGGGCGGTAGCGAAGGAGCTCCCGCACCATGAGCAGAGTGGCCTGTGCGTCCGCCTGGCCGCGACACACGTGGGATGACGAAGCTACTGGGGTCAGTGACGGAGTAGCGCTGCACCTGTTACAAAGCACCGACGGGTGCAGCAGTGAAGCTTCCTTCTTGTGGCCGGCAGGGCCCATGGCAGCGTTGACCACCGGAGACGGAGCGCGACGGGCACAACCATCGCCCGCCGGAGCCGTCTGAGCAACGCGGGCAGCGACTGCGGCCCGACGCTCGACGCGAGCTCGGCGTGTGTCGGCCATGGAGGTGTCGGAGTGGCAGGAGACCGGTCGATGGAAGAGAAGATCCGACGCACCCCTACCTGGCATGCCAAATGTTGGATTACGGGTTCCGCAAACCCTTGAGAGGTTTGAACTCTGGGGTGCGTGCGGAGATCTCAACCTACCCAGCCTGCCTACTCACGATGCTCCTAAGCCTAGCGCGTCAAGCTCAAAGAGACAAAGAGACACAACAGTTTATCCTGGTTCGGGCCACCTTGCAGTGTAATACCCTACTCCAGCATTTTGGTGGATTATCTCGGTGGGCTGAGGATGAACTAGTACAGTGGACGAACTGGCCCTAGGAGGTGAGGTGTTCTTGAGCTCGTGGGAGCTGGTGTGGTGTGAGCTAGTTCAACTTGTCATGCCTCTATGGTGGTGGCTAGTCCTATTTATAGTGGCCTCGGTCCTCTTCCCAAATGTTGCGGGAAGGGATCCCACAACGACCGGATTTGAAAGGGGACAAGTAGTACAACTTATCCTGACAAAAGTAGTCTTCGCCCACGAAAAGCATCTGGTCGTGACGCTGTGGTGGGCTCGTCGATGACCTCCGTCCTGTCGTCCTGGCAGTCTTGGTCTCGTTGCACCAGAATGGAAACCTTTGGATGATTCCTCGGGACTCCGCGCCTGTGGCTTGCCTTTTGCACCGAAGAGGAAACCTGCGCTCTGCGCCCGCCTGGCCTTGGTCGTCATGGCTCATGTCAGCTGAGCCTCATGAGGTAAACCTTGCATAGAACTCTCCGCCCCTCGGGAGCCAGCCTGAGGAGGTCGATCCCTCGGGGGTCTTGGCGTCGTCCGCCTCGAGAGTCTTGGCCTCTCGCGAGGGTCTTGAGCTGTTGATGCTGAAGCTGGGCCATACTAGACCATCGATGGTGCCATGCGGTGGGCCGCAGGCAGGCAGGGCTGGATACCCCCATATCCGGAATGCCGGCAATGACCGTAGCCTCGATCGTTGCACTCAGGGAATCGACCGAGGCGCCTGTCACAGAGGGCTTTGAGCTCCTGGCAGTCGTTGGCATTGAAGTTGTGCATGTTGTGGAAGACGCAGAACAGTCGGCTGCTCTTGGATGACTCAGGGTGATCGCAGCCGGGCTTCATCTCCGGCTCGGCTACAAGCATAGTTGGCCCCTTGTGCTTTACGTTCTTGGCCTTGGCCTTCTTGTCTTTTGGGTCAGCATCGGGGAGCTCGAGGAGGGAGAGGCGTCCCTCCTCAGCCCTCGCGCACTTGTTCGCCTGTTGGACATCTCCAGGGCCGTGAAGAGGTCCTCATGTATGGCGAGCTCCTCCTTCATCTTGATGTCATGGGCGCCATCTGTAAACGCTGAGATGATGGCCTCGTCCAACACCTTGGGGATCTTGAGGCGAACGTTGTTGAAGCGCTAGATGTACTTCTGCAGGGTCTCTCCTGGTTGCTGCTTGATGTGTTGTAGGTCACCCGCGGCCGGCCGACGGGCGCGAGTGCCCTGGAAGTTGGCGATGAAGCAGTCGTGCATCTCATCCCAAGAGGAGACGGACCCCATGGGGAGATTCAGGAGCTAGGAGCGCGCGCCATGCTTGAGGGCCATGGGGAACCAGTTTGCCATGATCTTCTCGTCGCTGCTGGCCGCCTCGATGCTCAATTCGTAGAGCTGCAGGAACTCGGCAGGGTCGGCGGTGCTGTCGTAGAATGGGGGCAGGTCAAGCTTGAACTTGCCCGGCCAGATGATGTTGCGCAGCTCCGGGGTGAACGCGCGGCATGCTGCCGTGTTTACGGTAGCCCGCCGAGGTGGTGGAGCCTGGTCTTGGCGCTCGCGCGCCGCCACCATCACAGGCAGCGCATGGTCTTGACATGGAGGTGCTGGAAGCGCACATGCATCTTCCTGGGGCTGCTGCACCACTTGACAGCTCGCTTCTTCGCGCGCAGGCGCCTAGCGCTGCGGGTCGAGCTGTGGTGCTGCCCGCCTTGGCTCGACGATGGTGTCCTAGACTGGAGGTGGTGGAGGCGCCCCGTGAGCCACGTCGCCCACGGCAGGCGGCTGCTGAGGCAGTGAGAAGGCCGGCAGAGTCTCCAGCGGCGCTGACGAGCTCGGCGATGCGCTCGAGCCACTCCTCGTAGAAGTCGTCGACAGGGTGGTAGCGAAGGAGCTCCCGCGCCATGAGCAGAGCAGCTTGCGCGCTCGCCGGGCTGCGATGCGCGTGGGAGGACGAAGCGGCCTAAGTCAGCAACGGAGTGGCGGTGCACCCGTCGCGGCGCACCAAGGGGTGCAGCGATGAAGCCTGTTGCTCATGGCCAGCAGGGCCCGTGGCGGCATTGGCCGCTGGTGACGGAGGACGACGAGGACAGCTGTCGCCTGCCGGTGCCATCTGAGCGACGTGGGCATCAACCGTGGCCTGATGCTCAGCACGAGCCCGACGTGCGTCGGCCATGGAAGCGTCGGAGTAGCGGTAGGTCGATCGACGGAAGAGAGGATCCGATGCACCCCTACCCGGCGCGCCAAATGTCAGATTTCGGGTTCCGCAAACCCTTGAGAGGTTCGAACTCTGGGGTGCGTGCGGAAACTTCAATCCAGCCTGCCTTCTCACGATCCTCACAGCCTAGCGCGTCAGGCACAAAGGGACAGAGAGACACAACAGTTTATCCTGGTTCGGGCCACCTTGCGCTATAATACCTACTCCAGATTTGTGGTGGATTGCCTCGAGGGGCTGAGGATGAACTAGTATAGTGGATGAACAGCCTCAGGAGGTGAGGTGTTCTTGAGCTCGAGAGAGCTGGCGAGGTGATCGAGTGGGAATGGATCCCAAATGTTGGCGGGAAGGGATCCCACAACGACCAGATTTGAAGGGGGACAAGAAGTACACCCTATCCTGACTAAAGTGGTCTTCGCCCGCAAAAGCCTCTGGTCACGACGCTATGGTGGGCTCGGCGGTGACCTCCGTCCCGCCGTCCTGGCGGTCTTGGTCTTGTTGCACCAGAATGGAAACCTTTGGCTGATTCCTCGAGACTCCGCGCATGTTGCTTGCCTCCTTTGCACCAAAGAGGTAACTGGTACTCTGCGCCCGCTGGCGCCCGCCTGGCCTTGGTCATCATGGCTCATGTCAGCTGAGCCTCGTGAGGTGCACCTTGTATACAAGTCTCTGCTCCTTGCGAGCTAGCCTGAGGAGGCCGATCCCCTTGGAGGTCTTGGCGTCGCCCGCCTCGCGAGGGTCTTGAGTTGTTGATGCTGAAGCTGGGCCGTATCAGGCCGTCGGTGGAGCCACGCAGTGGGCCGCAGGGAGGCAAGTCTAGGTACCCCCATATCCAGAACGCTGACACCTTGGTGGGCACAACCCACTAGGGCGCGCCACCCCCTCCAGGCGCGCTAGGTGGGTTGTCCCCACCTGGTGGCCCCACAGACCCTGAAATCGACGCTATGAAATCCTATTTTTTAAGAAAAAAATTAAGGAGAAAGAATTATCGTGTTCCACGAGACGGAGCCGCCGCCGTCTCCTGTTCTTCCTCGGGAGGCCAGATCTGGAGTCCGTTTGGGGCTGCGGAGAGGGGGATCTTTGATTTTCGTCATCACCAACCCTTCTCCATCGCCAATTCCATGATGCTCCCCACCAGGAGTGAGTAATTCCTTCGTAGGCTCATTGGTCGGTGAGGAGTTGGATGAGATTCATCATGTAATCGAGTTAGTTTTGTTAGGGTTTGATCCCTAGTATCCATTAAGTTCTGAGATTGATGTTGCTATGACTTTGCCATGCTTAATGCTTGTCACTTTGGGCCTGGGTGCCATGATTTCAGATCTGAACCATTTATGTTATCACAATTATATCTATGCTCTAGATCCGATCTTGCAAGTTATAGTCACCTACTACGTGTTATGATCCGGCAACCCCGGAGTGACAATAGTCGGGACACTTCCCGGTGATGACCGTAGTTTGAGCAGTTCATGTATTCACCATCTGTTAATGCTTTGTTCTGGTTCTCTATTAAAAGGAGGCCTTAATATCCCTTAGTTTCCAGTAGGACCCCACTGTCGCGGGAGGGTAGGACAAAAGATATCATGCAAGTTCTTTCCATAATCACGTATGACTATTTACGGAATACATGCCTACATTATATTTATGAACTGGAGCTAGTGTCATGTCGCCCTAGGTTGTTACTGTCACATGATGAATATCATCCAACAAATCACTGATCCAATGCCTACGATTTTCCTACATATTGTTCTTGCTAAGTTACACTGCTATTGTTACTGTTGCACTTGCTAAAAAATCACCGCTATCACTGTTACCGTTACTATTGCTGCTACTACTACTATCAAAACTATCATACTACTTTGCTACTGATCACTTTGCCGCAGATAATTAATTTCCAGGTGTGGTTGAATTGACAACTCAGCTACTAATACTTGCAAATATTCTGTGGCTCCCCTTGTGTCGAATCTATAAATTTGGGTCGAATACTCTACCCTCGAAAACTGTTGCGATCCCCTATACTCGTGGGTTATCATTCCTCATCCACACATATACAAGCCATTGTACCTCTATAGTTAGGTCTCTCCCCCCACCCCCACCCCCCCCACACACCGCTGTAGGTAGGTATCCATGCCAGAGAGACAAACTGCGCCTGTCCCCTCTCACGTTCCAGTAGGCCAGCCACCCTATATCTTTGACGTGGGCACACACAAATTCGATGGCACTCTTTATTGATCGCGCGCGCACACACACACACATCATCCCTCTCTTCGATTCTATGGATACCTCACGCTGATGATACCTCCACTCTCTTCTCATGGATCGCCCCCTCTATATATATGATATATATATATATAGGCCTCTGTTTCACACGCATTGCATATGTTACATTTTTTGATTGAAATATCATCGACACATATTCCCTGTCTATCTCTCACCCCCCCAAAACAACACTCATGAACCCACACACTATATCTCTCTATGTTTGTATATCTCTCACACAAACCCACGTAGGTGGTGTACGTAGACGAAGAGAATAGGTGCACGTACTCACGCTTCGTGCCCAGCCACACCCGTCCGGGTACACGTCGGAGCTCATTTCTGTACGAAATGGCAGCCCACGTGCTAATTTGAGCGCGTGTAGTGGTTGCTTACCTACGGAGGTCGTGTACCACGCATGCACGAAACAAAGTTCAACTTGATGTGTTGGCGCGTTATTTTTAAATAAAGTTATATCGCTCAATGGCACGTACACAGAATATAAAACGATATTTATGGAGAAAAAGGTAGTCCGCTCCACTATATACAATGGAGCCTGCCTGCCGGGGTTTGTCTCTCTTCAGAGTATCTCACACAAGGTGGCGGTGGCCTCTCTCTCTCACCGTTGGTCACTGATCCGGTCGCATCCCGTCCGCCGGCGGAAAGGAAGGATGTGCATTGTTTCTCCGTTCGACGGTGCCGAGGCAGCACGTCCCGATCTGCGGTACCCGCTGTTCTCTCTGACCAAGTTCTGGCACGGTAGGGCCTACGCCACTTGCTCGCTGTCGTAGCATGGGCAGATCCCGCCCGCCGCCGCTCTCCTAGTTACATCCCGATGACCCCCAGGTATCCCCTCCGGCCTTGCTCCACTGCCCATCTTCCCACGTCACTGCATGTGGAAAATCTTGCATGTGGATCTTCCCTATTTCTTTGCCCAAAACGTAGCTCGTCCGACATACTTTCCATATTGCAATCTTGTCCTCACACCGCTTTAGATAAACACAACTGTGTTGTTATCTTCCCTTAGGACAAGGAATATGCTTCTTTTTTGTCGTCGTATGTGTCATCAATTATTATTGGCCAGTAATTGTTTCCTTTCTACCTCTTTTTTGCCAACAGGGCTATCCACTTTACCTCGTTGCTATTGCGACCTTTTGGTGAACTGCACAAATCACTTTTTTCTATAGAGTGTTTTGTGCAGTTGTACTAAAATGTCACACGGGAAACATCTCTACATTTCAGTGCGACTGCACAAAGGGAGATTGGTTTTGCTCTATCCTCCCATGCAACTCCGAGCCTAATCTTCTCCAACTATTTGCTTAATCTTCTCCAACTAGTTAGTCTTAAGAGAGACTGCAAAGGTGACCGGCTTCTATTTGTGTATTTATTGTTCAACAGTCCTCTATTATTGTAATCACACTTAATATCTTTGGAACAGGGATGCTCAACCTATTTTAGTGGAACTGCACAAAATGATCGAAATGTTGCATGCTCCTGACGGCTACTTTTTTCCCAACATGCCTTGTTGATTTAGACAGAGCTGGGGGGAAGTTGCTGCTAATGAAAGTATGGATCAATTTTAATTTAACACCTTCTCACAACTTTGTCTTCAGTTGTGATGTAAATATTAGATATGATCTGCTAATCATTGAGATGCATTAGCAAGGAAGTTAGTTTTTTATTTTTTCTGAAAGAGCATGGATGGCAAGACACGTGAAACAAAAGATGAGAGCTCAGTGCATTGTACAATTTCATGTCACTGGAAAATTATTTGTATAGTACGTCAATTATGTAAACAAATGCTGGAAGCTTGATAGCATTGCGAGAAGCCTCTTCAGCATCCGGGTCCATGTGCCATGCACAAAATTATACTCCCTCCGTTCCTAAATATTTATCTTTTTAGAAATTTCAAATGGACATATTTTAGAGTGTAGATTCACTCATTTTGCTTTGTATGTAGTCACTCGTTGTAATCTCTAGAAAGACAAATATTTAAGAACGGAGGGAGTAGTACACAACCGCATGGGAGACTCAGCCCCGTCGTTGAGCCGCACTAATAGTGAGTAATGAGAAGTCACATCATAAGCCCCACCTTTCCCACTGTAAGTTGCTCGGAAGAAGCAACCATCAATACACTCTTCTTTGAATCCGCTCATACTACTCCCTCCGTCACTGTTTATAGAGCGCACTTCAACAATATTTGGGACCAAGGCGACTAGTGATCGGCCTAAAAAATAGCATTGGTAGTTATAGCACAGCGTCTATTACTAGAGGAAATAATGCGTACACACATGCATGCAGTGCTTCCACCCCGGGTACACACATGCATGCACTTACTCCACTCCGCGTACACACCTACTACCTCCGTCCTGGTTTATTGGTCCCCTTGTGATTTGTGCCAAATTTTGACCAAATATTTAACTAACAAAATGTTAATGCATGTCAAAAAATTATATTGTTGGATTCGTATTTGAACATAGTTTCCAAAGATATAGTTTTTTTGACATGCATGAAATTTTTTTTAGTTAAATTTATGGTCAAAATTTGGCACAGAATACAATGGGGACCAATAAACCAGGGCGGAGGTAGTACATCGAGAGAAAATTGTGGACTTGATTGCGGTTACCACACCCTAATTAATTGAGCATTAAACCAAACGCGTCTAAAATCTCTCTGGTGGTGGAAATGCATGGAGAGAAATGCATGAGAATGAAGCGCGCCCTATAAACTGTGACGGAGGGAGGAGTAGTATGAAGGCACAAAACCAAGTACGCGTATGGCCAGTCGGTCAACGCACTTCCTCTTGGCGTATCACTGACATGTGGGACCGGAGTGTGAGCAAACCGATCTCAATTGACGGCAAAATGGCCAACCCGTCGTTCCTTAAGAGAGACGAGGAGCGAGAACACACAAACGGGCTTGCATGGAGGCGAAGATATATTCGAGCATGGTTGATCAATATCATCATTACATGTTCGATGTTTTTTAATAGTACTATTGGGCTACCGTTTTCCGCACTTCTCTCGAATAAACGTGTACCTTACTAGAGATTAAAATAAAATAAGAGTACATACGCTCCACCATGCGGTTCCTAATACCTATATACTAGTAGTAGTACTACTCGTACTACTAAACCTTGCTCTTGGCTCTTCGCCTCTTCATGAAGTTGAACAATGATGGTACTACAGTGTATGCCTCTAGCAATCTGACACCGAATGAACTGCTGCACGTCCACCGCCTGGGCGAGGGTAGGTTGCATTAGTCAAAAGCTTCTAGTCGTCCTGCGAGCCACCAGGCTTGAGGTAGACGGAGAGGGCGTAAGTGAGCTTCACCTTGTGCTGCAAGCTTCTCCTCGTTCTGCGAGTTGACGGGACACACCAAAAGGTAGTGCTAGTCCATACTCCCTCCTTTCCAGTTAATATGGCTTAATCTTTTTTGCGGGTAAATGAAGAGCTTTATTCATATATAAGCATTCTTAGGATGATTAGCCAAGAGAATGGTCACTAGGAAGCAAGGTATCCCACAAAAAAAAGAAGCGAGGTGTTTCATCAAGCCAACTCTCGGTCACATTCAAAGTGCAGCAAGCACGGTTCGCACAAAGATGCGTCACAAAGTTTGCTGACTTACATGCTGAATAACAAAAAAAGAGAAAATATTACCGAGCGCTCCTATTTCTAACATTATAGGAGCCACAATTAAGCGAGAATTATGGCAAGTGTTCCATGCAATCAACTTCCATTATCACATGTGAGAACCTCGAAGAAAACCAAATGTGTTGAATATTGCTTTATCATAGATTAAAATAAAATAAGAGTGCAGACGCTCCACCATCCGGTTCCTAGTAGTACATACCTGTATAGTAGTAGTACTAGTAGTAAACTTTGTGCTTGGTTGTTCGCCTCTTCGGGAAGTCGAACAATAATGGTACTAGTACAGTGTATGCTTCTGGCAATCTGACACCGAATTAACAGTTGCACGTCCACCGCCTGAGCGAAGGAGAGCTTGCATTAGTCAAAAGTTTCTCCTTGTCATGTGAGCTACTGCGCAAGCTTCTACCGTCCTGCAAGCTTCTCCTCGCTTGGCAAGTTGACGGGACACAACAAAGTAATGCTAGTCCATACTGCCTCCTTTTCGGTTAATATGGCTTAATTTGAAACAAGATAAATACACTGTCTGTCACTGTATATTTGTAAAAATACGGTCAGTGGACTTCATAATACGCTCATTGCGCTCAATATATACATTTTCTGGTGTTTATACGGTCACTAGCTCACCCTGACCGAGTATGTGTGTGCATGCACATGTAGGTTGAGCACTTGAGCGTGACCGTGTGTGTTCCTCGTGTGCTCGAACATGCATGCATTAGAGCGTCATGCACGTTTTTGCGTCCATGTGTACGTGTGACTGTTGCATGCATGCACGAGGTTGTAGTGTAACACCCCGGATACAACTTTCCATATTCGTAACTCCGACTCTTGCCTTTTCTGGAGATGCTATATGATATTTCCTTCGTGGTTGGGTTTTATCTGTTGTTTTGCATTTTGTTCTTGTTATGCATCTCGTCTCATGTCATCATTCGCATTGCATCGGCATCGTTTTCATAAAACTTGCATCCGTTCGGGTTCCACCGGTTCTCTCCATGTCAGGACCCCGACTCGATGTCACATCGATCTAGCCGGTAACACCTCATATCACTTTGCGGCCTCACGCACGGTATCCCCACGGGTGTCGCCTTACCTTTGCCCGGGACCGTTTGCGCCTTTTGGCTCACGTATATGATAGTTTCGCTAGCATCCATATGATAAGGAGCCCGGGCTGACATGACTAGTCGTAAACCCAAAGTGGCACAGACTTACAGGGACAGGCATCCATGACCCAGCTTCGAACGTGTCGGTCATCAGCAAGTGGGTCCGGGCTGTAGCACTGGGCTAGCAGGACTCCGCTAAACCGGGCTGTAGCGGGCTAACAGGACTCCGGTACTCAATGCGTGACATTTCCCCGAAGGGACAGACACCGGAACGAAGAAGGACACATGCCGGCCAGCCTAAGTGTTCCAGAGCAGTAGCAAGCTACCATGGCTCAGTGGTAACACTAGGAGACATTTCCCGGTAAGAGAGGCTACTAAAGATAAACAACTAGATAGTCAGATCCCACACATACCAAGCATTTCAATCATACACACAATATGCTCGATATGTGCAAATACAACAAGGCATCACAACATGACTCTATGACACAAGTACTTTATTTAAGGCTCAGAGAGCCATACATAACATACACAAAGGTACGGGTCACACGACCCAGCATTCAAGTCATACAGTCATACAAACCAGCAGCGGAAGTAACTTGTCTGAGTACAGACAACTAGAAAATAAAAGAGGCTTGGAAAGCCTAGCTATACTACGTGGTCCTTCACAAGCTCAGGATCACCACCTGGGCCTTAGCCTACTCATTGATGTCAACGTCTACGTAGAACCCATCAGAAGGGGTTGCAGCGTCTTCTGTAAAAATGTAAATTATAGCAACATGAGTACAAAGGTACTCAGCAAGACTTACATCAGATCCTACATACATGCATATTATCAAGAAGGGTTGGTGGAGTTGTTGCAGCAAGCCAGCTTTGACTCTTGGCTAGGCTAACCTACGAGACTCCAACTTGAAATGGTTTTGCGTACACGAGTCCACTACTCACCAATTCAATACACTACCGAGGATCCACCTCCGTCTTCCTACGGAAGAGCCATCCTCGGCACTCACACTTATCTTGAGGCTTTTAGTAGTTTCCATTTACTTGTCTATGAACTGTATAGGCAACCAAGTAGTCCTTTACCGCGGACGCGGCTATTCGAATAGATCATGATAACCCTGCAGGGGTGTACTTCTTCATACACGCTCTCACCACTTACCGTCGTTTACACGACATGTACTCGGCAACCTTCAAGCGGAAGCCCAACGTGGGTGTCGGCCACGACCTACCTAATCACCTAAGCCTCCAGTCCAGGTTTATCGCCTATCCAGGTTCCATCCGCAGGGAGTCCGGCCGAGGTTTCCCATACGGCCCCGAACGATGTGAACAGGGTTCCCGAGATACCTAACGGGTATTCGGTACACCCGGCCACGTACCTACCGCATCACAGCCCACCCCTACGGTCAGCGCTGTCCACGGCCTCCAGTAGGCTACAAACACCAGAAACTACTTGCAACTCCTGGACGGAGAACTAGGGTGAATAAGAAGCCGAGAGGGTCCATTGGTTTCGGGCCCAATGCATGGTAGTAGCTGATTCTTAAATCACACATACAGATCTCAGTGCTTAAGGTCGGCTTCAATGAAACAACCCACCATGTACTCCTACATGGCCTCTCATCGATACCTTTACCAAATCGTGTTCACCACACCACTCTCATTACCGACATAATCATTTCACTCTAGCCCATCACCCAGATGAACCAGACCTGACACGACTCTAAGCATAGCAGGCATAGCAAGGTAGGAACAACACATACATATGGCTCAATCAACTCCTACACATGCTAGTGGGTTTCATCTAGTTACTGTGGCAATGACAGGTCATGCAGAGGAAGTGGGTTCAACTACCGTAGCACACAGCAGTTTGAAACGCGTTGTCTTAATGCAGTAAAAGAGAGCAGGAGCGAGAACATGGGATTGTATCGATATGATCAAATGGTTGGTTGCTTGCCTGATGGTTCGATGCACTGATACGGTTCTTCGTTAGGGTAATCACGATACTCCTCGGAGGCAGATCCTGCCGCATAGAACACCAATACACAACCATCACCAAACAATGTGCAACAATATGATGCATGCATGAAACATAGCAATATGAGTGTGTTGGGCTAATGCAACTAAGACCAGAAGGGTTTGAACCAATTTGAATCAAAGATTCAAATTTCAAACTCAAACATGGCCCTTTAAAGTGTTTTTCCTTGTTCTGCATTAGACATCAAGTTAACTTGTTTAATCATGCATGAAAATAGTACAGATGGATATATTGGATTTTTCTGATCATTTTTCATATATAATTTGTCTGATTTGGAGTTATAGAATAAAAGTTATGAATTTTTAAAGTTTAAACTATATTCTGGAATTTCCTATATTAGATTAATTCCAGAAAATCAATTACTGCGTCAGCCTGACGTCAGTGTGACGTCAGCAGGTCAACGGGACACGTCCGGGTCAAACCTGACAGTGGGTCCCGCGTGTCAGTGTGATTAATTTAATTAAAGTTTAAATAAAACTAAACCTGTTTAATTAACAGGGCTGGGCCCCACCTGTCATTGACTCAGGGGAGTCAACCAGGGCCCACCCGTGGTCAAACCCGGGTCGGCTGCACCGGCGTTTAGCCGCCGGCGAGCCCGACGCGGCGGCGGAAGTGGTTTTGGCTGTTTCGGCCACCAAATGGGTCGCGGAGACCACCGGAGTGGAGCTGAGGACGAGCCGCAGCTCTTGGTGGAGTCCGTTGGGGTCGGGGTGGCCGGAGTTGGCGCCGGCGACGACTTTGGCGGCCACCGGGGTTCGGCCGAAGACGAACTTGACGCTAGAGGGGTCGGTGAGGCTCGGGGAGTAGCTAGCTAGGTGCTACGTGACACGGTGAGTATGATGGACACCGTGGAGTGGTCGGAGGGTGACCGGGAGCACGTCGGCGACGAGCTCCACGGCGGTGGGTGCGGTTGAGCTCCGGGAGGTCGCTACACGGCTCGGGAGCAAGAAAAGGAAGGGGGGGAAAGATGGCTAAGCTCACAGTGAGTGCGACGAAGCCCTTGGTGCGGCCGGAGATGGACCGGAGCGACGACGGCGTTGAAGGGGATCTCCGGCGACGGCGGTTCGGGCGAGGTCGTTGCGGTGGACTCGGGCGTTGCGAGCGCTCGGGGCTCGGCTTGCTCGATGGAGTGGACAGCGGCGGAGCTCCTGGACACGATGAGAGGACGCACGGGCGGCGGGGAGCACGGCTACGACGAAGGCACGGCGATGGTGGCGTCGGTCATGGCGGGGGAGCGCGAGGGGGAGGAGCTGGAGAGGAGAGGGGGTGTCTGGGGGGTTCGGGGGAGCGAGGGAGGCCGATCCACGACGTCACCGGGCGCGGGGAGCGGCGAGGCGGCGAGCAGGTGCGTGGCGCGCGCTGCGGTCGCCGTCGGGCACCTGCCTGCCTGCCTGGCCGGCAAGCAGCTCGCTGGAGCGGCGCTGGGCTGGGCCGGCAGGTGGGCCGGGAGCAGGCGTCAGGTAAGTTTTTCCATTTCTTTCTGTTTTCTGTTTTTTTAATACTTCTGCAACTTTGTTGAATTAAATAAAATACTTAGGCAACTCCTAAAATCACCAAACTACTCCTGGTCCATAGTTGGATTATTTCCAACATGAAACATTTTAGTTTGGAGATATTTGAGCATTTAAATATTTTATATAATTTTAAATGCCCAAATTCAAATATTTATGATTTAATTCAAAAACCCTAAGATGGCCTAGGAAAATGTGCATCACTTTTGGCAGAGGTTCTGAACCAAGACAAAAATGATGGGCATTTTAGAAGGGCATTTCAGGTTCATTGAAAAAGTTTTTAGTAAACCCTAATTGGTTTCAGAGGGGACTGGGGGTTCTGTCATCCCCATTTCAGGTTTCTGATGAAAGAGTAAACATGATGCAACACTCTAATGCATGGCTAACTAGGGTGTGACAACTCACCCCCACTCAAAAGAATCTCGTCCCGAGATTTGGGTTCCTCCGGAAAGAAGGCGGGATACTCAAGTCGAAGACGATCCTCCCTTTCCCAAGTTGCTTCATCCTCAGAATGGTGCGACCATTGTACTTTGAGAAACTTGATATTATGACGTCGAGTGGTACGCTCGGCCTGATCGAGGATACGAATGGGGTACTCTCGATATGTAAGATTATCTTGGAGATCAAGCGTTTCGTGGTCCACTCCACGGATAGGATCCGAGAAGCAACGCCTGAGTTGAGAAACGTGGAAGACATCGTGGACTCTGGAGAGGTGCGGAGGTAGTTCCAACTGGTAGGCAACTTCTCCTCGTTTAGCGAGAATGCGAAAAGGTCCAATGTAACGAGGAGCCAATTTGCCTTTGATACCGAAACGATGGGTTCCCTTCAGAGGGGTAACCCGAAGGTAAGCCTTCTCGTCAACCTCGAAAGTCATAGCCTTATGTTTTCGGTCATATTGACTCTTTTGACGAGATTGGGCTGTTTTCAACTTTTCACGAACGATGCGAACTTGCTCTTCTGCTTCCTGAATCATATCCGGGCCAAAGAATTGTCTTTCCCCGGTCTCTGACCAGTTAAGGGGTGTTCGACACCGTCGTCCATAGAGAACTTCAAAAGGGGCTTTACCCAAGCTAGATTGATAGCTGTTGTTGTAAGCGAATTCGGCAAATGGAAGGCACTTCTCCCAATCCATTCCGAATGAGATAACAGAGGCTCGAAGCATGTCTTCTAGAATCTGGTTGACGCGTTCCACTTGACCACTCGACTGAGGGTGGAAAGCGGTGCTAAAGGAGAGACGGGTTCCCATAGCATTTTGGAAACTTTCCCAAAATCGAGAGGTGAAAATACTTCCTCGATCCGAGTTAATTTCCAAAGGAACACCATGGAGAGACACTATCCGGGAGATGTATAAGTCTGCCAATTGACTAGCGGTTATACTCTCACGAACAGGTAGGAAATGGGCTACTTTGGAAAGACGATCGACAACGACGAAGATAGCATTATTCCCTCTCTTGGTCCTGGGAAAACCGGTAATGAAATCCATACCAATTTTATCCCATTTCCATTCAGGAATAGCTAAGGGTTGAAGGGTGCCAGCAGGCCGTTGATGCTCTGCTTTTACACGACGACAGACGTCGCAATTAGCAATATACTGAGCAATTTCTCTCTTCATCCTAGTCCACCAGAACCTCTGGCGTAGGTCCTGATACATCTTAGTACTACCGGGATGAATGGTGAGAGGAGATTCATGAGCCTCCTTAAGGATCAATCGCCTCAGGTTTCGCACTTTGGGAACCACTAGTCGATTCCCGAAGTATACGACCCCTTGATCATTAATGGAGAAACAATTCGCAATTCCTTTCTTGATGTTTCTCTTGATGCGGGAGATTCCCGGATCTACCTTCTGTGCCTTGACGATCTGGTCCGTAAGGGTAGGTTTCGCCACCAAGGTGGAAAGAAAACCTTGAGGAACAATGTGAAGGTTAAGCTTCCGAAATTCCTCATGGAGAAGCGGTTGACTTTGTTGTAACATTAGGTTGTTACAATAAGATTTACGACTTAGCGCATCAGCCATGACGTTGGCTTTCCCTGGGGTGTAAGTTATTCCTAAGTCGAAATCTGTGATCAACTCAACCCAACGTCTTTGCCTGAGATTCAAATCCGGTTGGGTGAAAATGTACTTCAGACTTTGGTGATCAGTGAATATTTCGCAACGGTTACCGAGGAGGTAATGTCGCCAGGTCTTAAGTGCATAGACTACGGCTGCAAGCTCTAGATCATGAGTAGGATAATTCTCCTCATGTGGGTGCAATTGCCGTGAAGCGTAAGCAATTACATGTCGATCTTGCATGAGAATGCAACCTAGTCCTTGTCGCGAGGCGTCGCAGTAGATAACAAAGTCCTTGGAGAAGTCTGGCGGTACCAGTACGGGAGCAGAAGTCAGGCGTCTTTTCAGTTCCTGAAAGCTGTGCTCACATTGTGGAGTCCATTCGAACTTTTTATCTTTCTTGAGGAGTTCGGTTAGAGGTTTAGCAACTTTGGAGAAGTTCTCGACAAAGCGACGACAATAGCTCGCTAAGCCCAGAAAACTCCGAACTTGCTTGACCGATTCAGGTGGAGTCCAATTAAGGACGGCTTGAACTCGCTCAGGGTTAACAGCAATACCTTTACCAGATATTACATGACCCAGATAGGTCACTTCCGACAACCAGAATTCACATTTAGAAAATTTGGCATAAAGGCGATGCTCTCGAAGTTTCTTCAACACTAGCCTTAGATGTTCGGCATGTTCTTCCTCGTTCTTGGAGTAGATGAGTATATCATCGAGATAAACTACGACGAATTTATCCAAATACTCCATGAAGATTGAGTTCATTAACCGAGAAAAGGTGGCTGGAGCGTTGGTTAAACCGAAGGACATGACGGTGTACTCGTATTGGCCATAACGAGTAACAAAGGCCGTTTTAGGAATGTCCCCGTTTCTGATTTTGATTTGATGGTAGCCCAACCTCAAATCCATCTTGGAGAAGACTGAGGATCCAGCGAGCTGATCATACAGGTCGTTGATCCTGGGGAGCGGATATTTGTTCTTGATTGTGACCAAATTGACAGGTCGATAATCTACAACCATCCGGTCCGTACCATCCTTCTTCTTGACGAATAGGACGGGGCAAGCCCACGGAGATGAACTAGGTCGGATGAAACCCTTTTTCAAGGACTCATCGAGTTGTTTCTTAAGCTCGGCTAGTTCTAGTGGTGCCATCTTATAGGGTCTTCTAGCAATCGGAACGGTTCCTGGAATGAGGTCTATTACGAACTCAACATCCCTGTCAGGTGGAACACCTGGCAATTCCTCTGGGAAGACATCCGGGAAGTCACGGACTACCGGAACGTCCTCAAGGTCTGGCAAAGGGCTGGCGTTAAGAGAATATAATTGTCGCTTGGCTAATCGGGTCAAGACATTGACTATCTTCCCCGAAGGATGAGTGAGTTGAACAGTCCTAGAGAAGCAATCAATTTTGGCATGATGAGCTGACATCCAGTCCATACCCAAAATGATATTAATATCTGAAAATTTGAGAGCTATCAAAGATGCAAGGAAAACAAGTCTGTCGACTTGGATTTCATTTCCATAACTTACCCTGGAGGTCTGCCATCTAGAACCAGGAGTAGAAATTTCCATAGTGGATGGCATGTCACAGAATGCGGTGTTATGCAAACGAGCATAGTTCTCGGATATAAATGAATGAGAGGCTCCTGTATCGAAAAGAACAGATGCCGGGTGGCAATTAACAAGGAGCGTACCGAGAACGACGTTGGGATCCTCTTGAGCTTCTTCGGCAGAGATACAGTTGACATGGCCACGTGTAGCGGTGGCCGGCTTGGCGTGGAACACTTTCCCTGTCGGCTTGCCACGGCCAACAGCTTTAGCAGATTGGTTGGGGTTGGTCTGGGGACACTCACGCATATAGTGGCCAGATTCCCCACACTTGAAACAAGTCACGGAACTGGTACGTGGAGGAGCATTGTTGGTTGGACCCCCATAGGGCTTGGCTGGTGCAGACTGTTGAACGGGGCGAGGCGCCTGGAAGGATGGCCTCGGTGTGAACCTAGGTGGCAGGGCAGTGTTGGGCACCCACACGCGGCGCTTCTGAGGACCAGCACCGGATGAGGAACCCATGTCACGGCCATGCTTGCGTGTTGCGTCATAATCAGTCTGACCAGTCTCAGCACTGATGGCCTTGTTAACAAGTTTCTGAAAAGATGTGCACTCATGCAGACGGAGGTCGCGGCGAAGCTCAGGACTAAGTCCCTTACGGAACCTTGCTTGCTTCTTGGCATCAGTAGAAACTTCCTCAGTTGCATATCGTGCGAGGTTACCGAACTCCCTGCTGTAAGCATCCACAGAGAGTCGGCCCTGAGTGAAACTGCAAAATTCCTCACGTTTACGGTCCATGAGACCCTCCGGAATGTGATGTTCACGGAAAGCCTCGCTGAATTCAGCCCAAGTAGTGACATGGCCCGCTGGGCGCATAGCTCCATAATTCTCCCACCATAGACTGGCGGGGCCTTCAAGATGATATGCAGCAAAGGTGACCTTGTCAGCCTCAGCTACTAGCGCGAAACGCAGCTTGTGAGATACTGCGAAGCCAGTCATCAGCGTCGAGAGGCTCGACGGAGTGGTGGAACGTGGGTGGATGTAACTTGATAAAATCACTGAGTGACACCACGTTAGTCCTCTGATGGTGTGCTGTGTTCTGTTCAATACGCTCCAACAAACGGTTGGTCTCCCGCTTGTTTCTTTCGGCTTCCATCATAACCTCGGCTAGGGAAGGAGGATGAGGCAGATTTGCATTCCTGACTTCACTGCCTTCGGCCTGCTCTTGAGGAGCAGGGTTAGTGCGCGTGTTGACCATCCTAGGTAAACAAGACAATGATTTAGTCAGGATGATAAAATTCCGACATAGGATACAGAATGTAAGGAATAACTCGGAATGCAAGATGATCATCCGTATGACATGGTAGATACAGAAACTGCTTCTTTATTCCATCGTCATACACACCATACAGGGTTTAGTACAAGACCAAACAAGGTACTATTACGGTGAAAAGAGGATTACATCTCATCGGAGGCATTCCCAGCTCCTATACATTATTTTTCTACACCTCCGGAAGGCGATACAACTAGGTCATATCCCACGAGTCACGCAGGACGATAGACGACACAGCTAACACGAACTAGTGATACTACCACTAACTCAGACCGATCCGTAGTAGTCCTCGTAGAAGTCACCTCCATAGCCTGGAAGCTCAACATGATCATCCGGAAACAGACGATCTCGCGGAGCTTGTGGACCATAGGGGCTAGGATGAGGTCTTGGACCAACAGACGGTGGCCTGCGGGGACCGCGAGGTGGGGTGATGCCTCCTACATCACGCCAACCCATCACGTCTGGCAGAGCAGATCTCACAGGATAGAGATCGCGCATATCCGAATATCCAGCTTGCACCGCCGGTGCAAACCGAGTCAATGTGGCCCAGTGGTCAGCACGGGTATTGAAGAGCTCTAACCTCAAGGCCCGATTTTCACGGTCCTTATCCTCGAGCATCTCAGCAGTGGTGCGAGTCCGTGAATCCTCCTGAGTGGGGTCAGCATAGATAGCCTGGAGATACCCTTGTGCTCCCGGAAGTGATCCTGGCATATACCGGAAATCAGAGTCCCGAAATAGGCCAGACCTGACTCGCATGATGGTCATCATAGAGTAGGCGGCGTCCTGCACAGCCATCTCAATAGTAACCCCGAGTCCATAGGAGCAGTGAAGGGGCTCGGTGGACCCAGGATAAGATGGAAATATCCTGACAGTGCAGAGATACTGGCTTTGATTAAAGTCTCGGAATTGCTCTTCGACCGTGTACTCAGGATACCAACGGTATCCAGCCTCAGTCATTACCCTGACCAACATGGCAGTATGGCCGGGTACATCTAGGCATCGAGTCAGGCGAACCACTTGATTGAGGTCGCGAGTGGCCATCTGAAAGCACAATCATAATGCAAAGGCATTAGAATTTCTAGCAAAATTTCGGCAGCATAACAGCTGTAAATGCTCAAGAAGGATTTTGAGACATTTGACAAAGGATTTCATACACACTCAACATCATCATATCAAAGTTCTGAGTCCATCCTAACAACATAATGTGGTAGTAGAACTGAACTAGGCTTGTATCCATCAACCCTATAAGGTACTACTGATTAGTAACACGTGATCCTGATAGAGAGAATAGATCCTAATTCCTTAACCCCCGGTGGAAGAATAGACTGACTCAGATCAGAATGTCATAAGATAAAGGAGTAAAAAGAGCCTTACGTTCCACCCACAAACAATTCCCCTACATATAACTAAAGAATTTCTAGACTCAACATCGACCAGTTTGGCTTGGAGAACCTACAGGCAGTCCGGCTCTGATGCCAACGCTGTCAGGACCCCGACTCGATGTCACATCGATCTAGCTGTAACACCTCATATCACTTTGCGGCCTCACGCACGGTATCCCCACGGGTGTCGCCTTACCTTTGCCCGGGACCGTTTGCGCCTTTTGGCTCACGTATATGATAGTGTCGCTAGCATCCATATGATAAGGAGCCCGGGCTGACATGACTAGTCGTAAACCCAAAGTGGCACAGACTTACAGGGACAGGCATCCATGACCCAGCTTCGAACGTGTCGGTCATCAGCAAGTGGGTCCGGGCTGTAGCACTGGGCTAGCAGGACTCCGGTAAACCGGGCTGTAGCGGGCTAACAGGACTCCGGTACTCAATGCGTGACATTTCCCCGAAGGGACAGACACCGGAACGAAGAAGGACACATGCCGGCCAGCCTAAGTGTTCCAGAGCAGTAGCAAGCTACCATGGCTCAGTGGTAACACTAGGAGACATTTCCCGGTAAGAGAGGCTACTAAAGATAAACAACTAGATAGTCAGATCCCACACATACCAAGCATTTCAATCATACACACAATATGCTCGATATGTGCAAATACAACAAGGCATCACAACATGACTCTACGACACAAGTACTTTATTTAAGGCTCAGAGAGCCATACATAACATACACAAAGGTACGGGTCACACGACCCAGCATTCAAGTCATACAGTCATACAAACCAGCAGCGGAAGTAACTTGTCTGAGTACAGACAACTAGTAAAATAAAAGAGGCTTGGAAAGCCTAGCTATACTACGTGGTCCTTCACAAGCTCAGGATCACCACCTGGGCCTTAGCCTACTCATTGATGTCAACGTCTACGTAGAACCCATCAGAAGGGGTTGCAGCGTCTTCTGTAAAAATGTAAATTATAGCAACATGAGTACAAAGGTACTCAGCAAGACTTACATCAGATCCTACATACATGCATATTATCAAGAAGGGTTGGTGGAGTTGTTGCAGCAAGCCAGCTTTGACTCTTGGCTAGGCTAACCTACGAGACTCCAACTTGAAATGGTTTTGCGTACACGAGTCCACTACTCACCAATTCAATACACTACCGAGGATCCACCTCCGTCTTCCTACGGAAGAGCCATCCTCGGCACTCACACTTATCTTGAGGCTTTTAGTAGTTTCCATTTACTTGTCTATGAACTGTATAGGCAACCAAGTAGTCCTTTACCGCGGACGCGGCTATTCGAATAGATCATGATAACCCTGCAGGGGTGTACTTCTTCATACACGCTCTCACCACTTACCGTCGTTTACACGACATGTACTCGGCAACCTTCAAGCGGAAGCCCAACGTGGGTGTCGGCCACGACCTACCTAATCACCTAAGCCTCCAGTCCAGGTTTATCGCCTATCCAGGTTCCATCCGCAGGGAGTCCGGCCGAGGTTTCCCATACGGCCCCGAACGATGTGAACAGGGTTCCCGAGATACCTAACGGGTATTCGGTACACCCGGCCACGTACCTACCGCATCACAGCCCACCCCTACGGTCAGCGCTGTCCACGGCCTCCAGTAGGCTACAAACACCAGAAACTACTTGCAACTCCTGGACGGAGAACTAGGGTGAATAAGAAGCCGAGAGGGTCCATTGGTTTCGGGCCCAATGCATGGTAGTAGCTGATTCTTAAATCACACATACAGATCTCAGTGCTTAAGGTCGGCTTCAATGAAACAACCCACCATGTACTCCTACATGGCCTCTCATCGATACCTTTACCAAATCGTGTTCACCACACCACTCTCATTACCGACATAATCATTTCACTCTAGCCCATCACCCAGATGAACCAGACCTGACACGACTCTAAGCATAGCAGGCATAGCAAGGTAGGAACAACACATACATATGGCTCAATCAACTCCTACACATGCTAGTGGGTTTCATCTAGTTACTGTGGCAATGACAGGTCATGCAGAGGAAGTGGGTTCAACTACCGTAGCACACAGCAGTTTGAAACGCGTTGTCTTAATGCAGTAAAAGAGAGCAGGAGCGAGAACATGGGATTGTATCGATATGATCAAATGGTTGGTTGCTTGCCTGATGGTTCGATGCACTGATACGGTTCTTCGTTAGGGTAATCACGATACTCCTCGGAGGCAGAACCTGCCGCAAAGAACACCGATACACAACCATCACCAAACAATGTGCAACAATATGATGCATGCATGAAACATAGCAATATGAGTGTGTTGGGCTAATGCAACTAAGACCAGAAGGGTTTGAACCAATTTGAATCAAAGATTCAAATTTCAAACTCAAACATGGCCCTTTAAAGTGTTTTTCCTTGTTCTGCATTAAACATCAGGTTAACTTGTTTAATCATGCATGAAAATAGTACAGATGGATAGATTGGATTTTTCTGATCATTTTTCATATATAATTTGTCTGATTTGGAGTTACAGAATAAAAGTTATGAATTTTTAAAGTTTAAACTATATTCTGGAATTTCCTATATTAGATTAATTCCAGAAAATCAATTATTGCGTCAGCCTGACGTCAGTGTGACGTCAGCAGGTCAACGGAACACGTCCGGGTCAAACCTGACAGTGGGTCCCGCGTGTCAGTGTGATTAGATTAATTAAAGTTTAATTAAAACTAAACCTGTTTAATTAACAGGGCTGGGCCCCACCTGTCATTGACTCAGGGGAGTCAACCAGGGCCCACCCGTGGTCAAACCCGGGTCGGCTGCACCGGCGTTTAGCCGCCGGCGAGCCCGACGCGGCGGCGGAAGTGGTTTTGGCTGTTTCGGCCACCAAATGGGTCGCGGAGACCACCGGAGTGGAGCTGAGGACGAGCCGCAGCTCTTGGTGGAGTCCGTTGGGGTCGGGGTGGCCGGAGTTGGCGCCGGCGACGACTTTGGCGGCCACCGGGGTTCGGCCGAAGATGAACTTGACGCTAGAGGGGTCGGTGAGGCGCGGGGAGTAGCTAGCTAGGTGCTACGTGACACGGTGAGTATGATGGACACCGTGGAGTGGTCGGAGGGTGACCGGGAGCACGCCGGCGACGAGCTCCATGGCAGTGGGTGCGGTTGAGCTCCGGGAGGTCGCTACACGGCTCGGGAGCAAGCAAAGGAAGGGGGGGAAGATGGCTAAGCTCACAGTGAGTGCGACGAAGCCCTTGGTGCGGCCGGAGATGGACCGGAGCGACGACGGCGTTGAAGGGGATCTCCGGCGACGGCGGTTCGGGCGAGGTCGTTGCGGTGGACTCGGGCGTTGCGAGCGCTCGGGGCTCGGCTTGCTCGATGGAGTGGACAGCGGCGGAGCTCCTGGACACGATGAGAGGACGCACGGGCGGCGGGAGCACGGCTACGACGAAGGCACGGCGATGGTGGCGTCGGTCATGGCGGGGGAGCGCGAGGGGGAGGAGCTGGAGAGAGAGGGGGTGTCTGGGGGGTTCGGGGGAGCGAGGGAGGCCGATCCACGACGTCACCGGGCGAGGGGAGCGGCGAGGCGGCGAGCAGGTGCGTGGCGCGCGCTGCGGTCGCCGTCGGGCACCTGCCTGCCTGCCTGGCCGGCAAGCAGCTCGCTGGAGCGGCGCTGGGCTGGGCCGGCAGGTGGGCCGGGAGCTGGGCGTCAGGTAAGTTTTTCCATTTCTTTCTGTTTTCTGTTTTTTTAATACTTCTGCAACTTTGTTGAATTAAATAAAATACTTAGGCAACTCCTAAAATCACCAAACTACTCCTGGTCCATAGTTGGATTATTTCCAACATGAAACATTTTAGTTTGGAGATATTTGAGCATTTAAATATTTTATATAATTTTAAATGCCCAAATTCAAATATTTATGATTTAATTCAAAAACCCTAAGATGGCCTAGGAAAATGTGCATCACTTTTGGCAGAGGTTCTGAACCAAGACAAAAATGATGGGCATTTTAGAAGGGCATTTCAGGTTCATTGAAAAAGTTTTTAGTAAACCCTAATTGGTTTCAGAGGGGACTAGGGGTTCTGTCATCCCCATTTCAGGTTTCTGATGAAAGAGTAAACATGATGCAACACTCTAATGCATGGCTAACTAGGATGTGACACTCCATTGTCCGTTCTGAGCCCAGACACACTTGCACGCGCCCGCGGCACCTCCGAAATATTATTTTATAAGTGGCATAAAAATGTTCTCGGAATGAGTTGCAACTTGTCGTGCGGTCTTATTATAGTGTAGACAGGCCGCCTGCCAAGTTTCGACGCATTCGGAGTCCGTTTGACTGCCTAACTGTTATATTTATAACCGTGATATAGTCGGTTTAATCGTCGGACGTTTCGGTCTCCGAAACTACCACCGGGCTGCACTTCTCTTCTCTCCTCTCGGCCCAACTCCTGTTCACAGCCCCCTAGGTCCAACATACCGCCCCCCCTCGCGTCTGGAGCCGCCAGATCGAGATCCGAGGGTCTGAAACCCCTCCAAAACCCCCTAACCCTAGCCTTACCCCTATATAAACACCCCTCCATCCTAATTTGGGCATCCCTAGCCTTCACCTGCCCCTAGCCTCCCCTAACCTCCCACAGCCGCCACCTCCCACCTTCTCCTCGTTTTCCGCGCCAGCCCATCCTACCTCCGCCACTTGGCGCCATCGTCGCCACGTCCTTCCAGCCACTCCTAGGGCGCCACCACAGCCAGTCGCAGCTCTCCTCCAATCCCCTCGCGCCACATGTCCCTGCCTCGCTCCCCCCACCAGTCAGCGCCGCCAGGGCCCAGATCGGGCCCTGGGAGGCCCGCCCGAGCCCGCATCCCGCTCTCTCCGCCCGAGCGCCCCAGCGCCTCGCCTCCTCGCCCGCTCGCTCGATCGATCCATATCAGGAGAGGAGCTCCCGATCCAGATCGAACCCCCCCGCCTCCCGGCCTCTCGCCACCGCCTGCACCACGGCGACCCCGCCGGAGCTGCGTCAGATCTGGTGAGCCCCGACCTCACCGCCCTTCTTCTCTCCTTCCTCACTGCCTCTCTCTCTCTCGCAGGTTGCCGCTGCCGCCGGAGCTCCGAGGCAGCGCCGCCGACCCCTCCGCAGGCCGGATCCGCCCCCCCACGGCCGGATCGGTCCGTTCCGCAGTTTGCCGGACCTGCCCCGGCCCCCTCCCGGCCTCCCTGCGCTCCAGCGCCGCAGTGCCCTCTGCCATGGCCGCCCCTTCCCCTCCTCGTGCGGGAGGACGAGGGGCACGACGAGTGCCCGCTTGGACCAGCCCCGTTCATTCGTGGGCCCCGCAGCCTAACCGTCAGCCCAGCCCAGCTCCTTCCACCGCCTGGCCTGCCTCCAGCCTCCACGCCAACCTGGGCCAAGCCCATGGGTGAGGCCCCCAGCCCCATCTCTATTCAGATTCGGCCCACATAGTGTTTTTTTCCTGTTCAGCGATTTTACTAATTATCCAGGGAATTACAGATTTGCAGATTGGACCCTAAACTTCATGCATATAATAACTCATGAACCGTGCATCATATTAAAATGTTTTATATATGTAAAATGCTCAAAAAATTGTGTAGATTAATAATATGCCATTTTCATCCATGTTTAAGATGTTTAACATGCTGTTTGTGTTAATTTGCATAAATGCCATGGTAAAATGCTTCAATTCATAACTAAATAACCGTAGCTCGGTTTTAAATAAACTTTATATGTAAATGGGTGGAAAAATGCCTAGTTTAACATGGTGCACTTTATTTTCCTGTTTAACAACAATAAAATGGTGTTTAGCGCAGAACAGTACCGAATCTAAAATATGCATATGGGGATTTTCCAGACTTGTTGTTTGTGGTTTCCGGCCTCATTTAAACTTGTCTAGATAGGTAGTTTTTCATATGCTTCACCTCTTGCCATGTTAATCAACATTTAATATTGTTGGGTACCTAAACGAGATTAAACTAAATAATTGCATGTGGTGTTTCGTCAATATGCAACTCGTTGCATATTGAGCTCCACTTAACTTGTAGTACTGCTTGTTGCACTTTGCCATGCCATGCCTTATTAAACCGGTCATGCATCATACTTGTTTGTGCATCATGCCATGATTATGCTCGTGCATTTACCATGTTGTTTATTTCTTTCCGGTGTTGCTTCTTAGTTCCGATAATGTTGCGATTGTGAGGATTCGTTCGACTACTCCCGTTCGTCTTCTTCATGGATTCGTTCTTCTTCCTAGCGGGATTTCAGGCAAGAGGACCGCTACCCTGGATCTCACTACTATCATTGCGATGCTAGTTGCTTCGTTCTATCGCTTTGCTGCCCTACCTATCATCTATTTGTCGAGCCATCCCATGTTGCCATGAACCTCTAACCTTTGACACCTTTCCTATGCACACCGTTGTTTGGCTATGTTACCGCTTTGCTCAGCCCCTCTTATAGTGTTGCTAGTTGCAGGTGAAGTTGAAGATTGCTCCATGGTGGACATGATTATGTTGGGATATCACAATATTTCTTATATTATTAATGCATCTATATACTTGGTAAAGGGTGGAAGGCTCGGCCTTATGCCTGGTGTTTTGTTCCACTCTTGCCGCCCTAGTTTCCGTCATACCGGTGTTATGTTCCCGGATTTTGCGTTCCTTACGCGGTCGGGTGATTTATGGGACCCCCTTGACAGTTTGCTTTGAATAAAACTCCTCCAGCAAGGCCCAACCTTGGTTTTACCATTTGCCTCACCACCACCTATATTTCCCTTGGGAGTAATTAACCCAAGGGTCATCTTTATTACAGCCCCCCCCCCCGGGCCAGTGCTTGTCTAAGTGTTGGTCCGAACTAGAGCCCTTTGCAGCGCCCCCTCAGGGAAACTTGAGGTCTGGTTTTAGTTGTACGGATTGCTCATCCGGTGTTGCCCTGAGAACGAGATATGTGCAGCTCCTATCGGGATTGTCGGTGCATCGGGCGGTCTTGCTGGTCTTGTTTTACCATTGTCGAAATGTCTTGTAAACCGGGATTCCGAGTCTGATCGGGTCTTCCTGGGAGAAGGTCTATTCCTTCGTTGATCGCAAGAGCTTGTCGTGGGCTAAGTTGGGACACCCCTGCAGGGTATAACCTTTCGAAAGCCGTGCCTGTGGTTATAGGCAGATGGGAATTTGTTAATGTCCGGTTGTAGATAACTTGACACCAGATCCGAATTAAAATGCATCAACCGCGTGTGTAGCCGTGATGGTCTCTTCTCGGCGGAGTCCGGGAAGTGAACACCGTCTTTGGGTTATGTTTGACGTAAGTAGGAGTTCAGGATCACCTCTTGATCATTGCTAGTTTCACGACCGTTCTGCTTGTTTCTCTTCTCGCTCTCATTTGCGTATGTTAGCCACCATATATGCTTAGTCGCTGCTGCAGCCTCATCACTTTACCCCTTCCTTTCCCTTTAAGCTTCGCTAGTCTTGATACCCATGGTAATGGGATTGCTGAGTCCTCGTGGCTCACAGATTACTACAACAACAGTTGCAGGTACAGGTTATGCGATGATCAAGACGCGAGAGCGATGCTTGCTTGCGTTGAGTTCTTCTTCTGCTTCTGCTTCGATCAGGGGATAGGTTCCAGGTCGGCAGCCTGGGCTAGCAGGGTGGATGTCGTTTGAGCTTCTGTTTGTGATTCATCCGTAGTCGGATGATGCTCTTATGTATTGTATTGTTGTATTCATGCGGCATTCTATGCCTTATGTATGTATCCCCATCTATTATGTAATGTTGATGTAATGATATCCACCTTGCAAAAGCGTTTCAATATGCGGGTCTATCCTTGGTGGGACCTTCGAGTTCCTTTTGGATAGGGTCGCATATTGGGCGTGACAAGTTGGTAATCAGAGCCTCGACCGACCCTAGGAGCCCCCTTGATTGTTGGCCGTTGTTGAGTCTAGAAGAAAACTATTTTGAGTCTTAGGATTATATATATCGGAGAGTAGGATTCTTTTTACTCCTCAGCCCCCTTCGTCGCTCTGGTGAGGACTCCTGACGTAGATGTTTTGTCTTTCCTCTCCTCAAATTTCACTAAATTTTTTTAGGATCATGCGGGTATCTTGGAATCGTTTTGATGGTTTTGTGACGAGAACATTGTTCTTGGTGCCTCCTGTCTATTTATGTGGCATTGACCCGGGGAGTTGAGCTCCGAGGTGTTGTCTTCACAATTTTATCGTTGCAGTTCTGGAATACCTAAGATTTGCCGACATCGAAAATCTCTTTTATGCAGTTGTTGGTGAGATAACCCCGATAACCCAGTACTGGGGCGAGTTCGGGAGTATTGCCATAACTCGTATAACGGATGCTTTTCGAAGGTTGAGGTACACGATTTCCGGAGTTTTCTTGGTTATGTGTTGACGGATGGATACAACTTGGATGTAGGTATTGTTAGTTTGGGTGAGATATATTGCTTCCCCTGTATCCCCAACACCAGATTGCATAACCAGAAAGTTTCGGGAGTTTTATAGGTGGGAATTCAAGTAGTTCCTAGAATATCTTTTCGACAGATGCATGATATGAGATTGGGGTTCGACGTCTAGTGGTCCACCTTTCCACGGTCGTTTTTACAGTGGTCTCGTTGTGTCTTAAAGAACCCTTGGCTATGCTGGTTCGGGGACACTTCGTATGTCATGTGCACTGCCTTGTACATGATGGTGCTGTACACTCGAGCCCGTGTGGGCCCCACCACGAAAACTTCGGACGAAATCTCTATCATATGTTTGTTCCGGCTTATTTCTGCAAGCCAATCCTTTGTTTTGTTTTATTTGTGGTATTCGAGTTGCTTCAAAGTCAAGTGTTGATTCCATACCTTTCCTAAACGGTGTTCTCATATTTCTATGTGAATACTAATACTTTTGATCATTGAGGTTTTCATGTTAATTCTTTTCCAACCGGTGCGCTTCTCTTCGAGATGATCCCATCATTCTCCCCATCCGCAAGATCAATTCTAAGTTTTCTCAACAGCGTTTGTTCTGTTTTCCTCAAGTTGTCTTTGTTTTCCCGCCCTCCCACCCATTTTTTCTTCAAGGACCCAGATTTCTTAATCAAGTATCCATTTATTCATGTGAAGTCATTTCACTCTTTTCAATCAATGTTCTGATCCGGTGATCCCTCATGAAGATGCTCACGAGCTTCAAATTCATCATCCTTCGTTCTTTTTTTTCTTCTCCGGTGGATCCAATTCAAGCTTTCAGTGTCGATCATATTCTTTTCCTCGTGTCAAATGCTTTTTCATACCGGTGCACCTCTTAATCTTTCACTTCTCGCTATTCATTTGTTCTGGAGTGCTGAAGATATCTCGGAAGACTTATGTTTCCATTCTCAATCCGTTCAAGATATTTCGAGGTTGTTATCTCATTCAAGCCATTTATTTCAACCGGTGCAACCTCTCTTTAAAATTATTTCAACGGTGTTCCTTTTCAGTGGGCCCTAACCCACATGTCTTTTCCCAGGATCTCACCTGACTCTTCTAATTATTTCGGAGCTATTTCAAATACTTTTCAAAGTTTGACGTAAGAATGAATTCTCATCAGTCACATGCCTTTTCCAAGATCGATTTCAAATCATTTCATTGTTGGCTCAACCTCTTCGCTTGTCATCATACCGGAGTATCTCAGTAATTTTGCTGGTGTTCCTCGTCGTCATTCTCAACATTTGAAGACCGAAGAAGAGTTTCTCTTAAATCTTGCTCCATTCTCTTCAAGATTCATGGTTCTAGCTTCATGCTATCCTCATAATTGTTTTGATTGTGACAATTCTTTTCTTACCATCCGGAGCATTTCATGAGTTGTTTTCATTTCTTTCCTCCGAAGGCCATCATGTCATAATTATTCATTCAAGCTTTCAGCTCTCGTTCTCCAAATCTTACCGGTGCATCATTCAAGTATTCTCTAATAAGCTCATGATCTCTTCATTCACTTGTATCTAAATCGCCTCAAGTATCTTCATTCGTTTTCCAATTCTTCCCGGTGAATTGTGCCTTTGCTATGGTCTTTTTCAATTCTTTTGATGGTTCGTTAAAGATTTCACTTTCTTCGTTATCGTATCAATTCATCCATTCATTCGTTTTTCCAAATCCCACCGGTGGTTCCATCAATACCTTCTCAAGTTTGCGCTATATCCCTCTTAATCCTTTCTACGAGAATAAGTAGTATGCCAAATCCGTTGCTTGTCATCAATTTAATTTGATCAAGGATAAGCATACAATAAATCTTATTCTTATTTCCTCGAGGTGATTCAATTCTTTTATTTCCGGAGTTCCAAGTTTTCTTGGTTATATCATCGCAAAGCTCCATCTAAATCATCGCAAGGCTTCACCTTGTGTTTTCAAGTTCTCTTTCTTTTATCATACTTTCATTATCGGAGTTCTTCATGGAGGCTCTACATGGTGGTTCGTCAAGGATTCTTTTCATTCTTCAATTGTTCTTCAAGATTTCTCTCGAAGCTATGATCCGCCAAGCTATACTCAAAAGTAAACATGGTGTTCAACACATGTTTTGTTTTGAGGAGTTCAAGCATTCTTCATCTTGCATTCTAAAGTGCAATTCTTTCTACCTTATCTTTTGAGGTGGTGTTATATCATTCTTGACAATTTTCATTCATGTTTCGCGACTCACATATTGTCAAGAACGAGGTATTTTAAATCCATCAATCTCTTCCTTGGAGTTATCTTGGTATAGATTTCACCTAAAGCCTTCCCTAAGGAATGTTGCTATTGTGGTGCTTATCTAAGATCCAAGTTTTTCTCCTATCCTCGCGGCGAAAGCAGTTTTCATCTCTTCGTTGATCTCAAACAAGCAATTGTTTCAGTTAGTGGCCGATTGTCACCTCATAATTTTGAGAAGTTTTCCATAAGCCCACTACAAGCTTATTCTTTTCGTTGTTGGTTTTCCAACAACTCCATTCAATCCTTCTTTGCAAGGATGCTTTCCAAGTTCATTTGTGGCGGAAATTGTCATTTTCTTCTCCGTCCCTTTATCCCAACAATCTAGCTTCTATTCTTTCGTTCCGGAGGCATTGTGATGTTGCTCTTTTCACTCATCATCTTGCTTTGGCAAGATCATGTTCTTCTCCTTGCTTCTCCATTTAACCGGAGTGTTGTGTCATCTCTTCAAGTTCTTTCATCTTATCAAGTTTTGCCTCTCTTTTCAACATGAGTGTTGTCTGAAATCCTTCTTACCCATTATGCCATTCTTTCAATAGTTCCGGAGGCAGTGTGTTGTTGATTTCCTCAAGTATCTTCCCATCTTCTCAAGTTCATGTTCTATTCCTTCCATGTTCAACCGGAGTGCTGCCCGAATTCTTCCTCTCTCATCTTGTTGTAATCGGAGTGGTTTTGAACCCTATCTTGTCCATTAAACTCTTGATTCATGTCTTTGCAACCTTCAAGTTATCGGAATGTTCCTTGTTCCTCTTTTCTAACAGATTGTTTGCAATCTCATTCATCTCTAATTGCTCAACCTCTCAAGGTTCGTGGTTTCACTCATTGGTCGAAGAAGCAACTTAGTTTTACCGCTTATCTTCCTCTTCCGTTTCCCTCCGGTGCCATCCTAGATCTCGGGACGAGATCCTCTCATAGTGGTGGAGTGTTGTAACGCCCGGGATACAACTTTCCATATTCATAACTCCGACTCTTGCCTTTTCCGGAGATGCTATATGATATTTCCTTTGTGGTTGGGTTTTATCTGTTGCTTTGCATTTTGTTCTTGTTATGCATCTCGTCTCATGTCATCATTCGCATTGCATCGGCATCGTTTTCATAAAACTTGCATCCGTTCGGGTTCCGCCGGTTCTCTCTGTTGTCCGTTCTGAGCCCAGACACACTTGCACGCGCCCGCGGCACCTCCGAAATATTATTTTATAAGTGGCATAAAAATGTTCTCGGAATGGGTTGCAACTTGTCGTGCGGTCTTATTATAGTGTAGACAGGCCGCCTGCCAAGTTTCGTCGCATTCGGAGTCCGTTTGACTGCCCAACCGTTATATTTATAACCGCGATATAGTCGGTTTAATTGTCGGACGTTTCGGTCTCCGAAACTACCGCCGGGCTGCACTTCTCTTCTCTCCTCTCGGCCCAACTCCTCTTCACAGCCCCCTAGGTCCAACATACCCCCCTCGCGTCTGGAGCCGCCAGATCGAGATCCGAGGGTCCGAAACCCCTCCAAAACCCCCTAACCATAGCCTTACCCCTATATAAACACCCCTCCTTTCTAATTTGGGCATCCCTAGCCTTCACCTGCCCCTAGCCTCCCCTAACCTCCCACAGCCGCCACCTCCCACCTTCTCCTCGTTTTCCGCGCCAGCCCATCCCGCCTCCGCCACTTGGCGCCGCCGTCGCCACGTCCTTCCAGCCACTCCTAGGGCGCCACCACAGCCAGCCGCAGCTCCCCTCCAATCCCCTCGCGCCACATGTCCCTGCCTCGCTCCCCCCACCAGTCAGCGCCGCCAGGGCCCAGATCGGGCCCTGGGAGGCCCGCCCGAGCCCGCATCCCGCTCTCTCCGCCCGAGCGCCCCAGCGCCTCGCCTCCTCGCCCGCTCGCTCGATCGATCCAGATTGGGAGAGGAGCTCCCGATCCAGATCGAACCCCGCCGCCTCCCGGCCTCTCGCCGCCGCCTGCACCACGGCGACCCCGCCGGAGCTGCGTCGGATCTGGTGAGCCCCAACCTCACCGCCCTTCTTCTCTCCTTCCTCACTGCCTCTCTCTCTCCCGCAGGTTGCCGCCGCCGCCGGAGCTCCGAGGCAGCGCCGCCGACCCCTCCGCAGGCCGGATCCGGCCCCCCCACGGCCGGATCGGTCCGTTCCGCAGTTCGCCGGACCTGCCCTGGTCCCCTCCCGGCCTCCCTACGCTCCAGCGCCGCAGCACCCTCTGCCATGGCCGCCCCTTCCCCTCCTCGTGCGAGAGGACGAGGGGCACGACGAGTGCCCGCTTGGATCGGCCCCGTTCATGCGTGCGCCCCGCAGCCCAACCGTCAGTCCAGCCCAGCTCCTTCCACCGCCTGGCCTGCCTCCAGCCTCCACGCCGACCTGGGCCAAGCCCATGGGTGAGGCCCTCAGCCCCAGCTCTGTTCAGATTCGGCCCACATAGTGTTTTTCATGTTCAACGATTTTACTAATTATCCAGGGAATTACAGATTTGCAGATTGGACCCTAAACTTCATGCATATAATAACTCATGAACCGTGCATCATATTAAAATGTTTTATATATGTAAAATGCTCGGAAAATTGTGTAGATTAATAATATGCCATTTTCATCCATGTTTAAGATGTTTAACATGATGTTTGTGTTAATTTGCATAAATGCCATGGTAAAATGCTTCAATTCATAACTAAATAACCGTAGCTCGGTTTTAAATAAACTTTATATGTAATTGGGGTGGAAAAATGCCTAGTTTAACATGGTGCACTTTATTTTCCTGTTTAACAACAATAAAATGGTGTTTAGGGCAGAACAGTACCGAATCTAAAATATGCATATGGGGATTTTCCGGACTTGTTGTTTGTGGTTTCCGGCCTCGTTTAAACTTGTCTAGATAGGTAGTTTTTCATATGCTTCACCTCTTGCCATGTTAATCAACATTTAATATTGTTGGGTACCTAAACGAGATTAAACTAAATAATTGCATGTGGTGTTTCGTCAATATGCAACTCGTTGCATATTGAGCTCCACTTAACTTGTAGGACTGCTTGTTGCACTTTGCCATGCCATGCCTTATTAAACCGGACATGCATCATACTTGTTTGTGCATCATGCCATGATTATGCTCGTGCATTTACCATGTTGTTTATTTCTTTCCGATGTTGCTTCTTAGTTCCGGTAATGTTGCGATTGTTAGGATACGTTCGACTACTCCCGTTCGTCTTCTTCATGGATTCGTTCTTCTTCCTAGCGGGATTTCAGGCAAGAGGACTGCTACCCTGGATCTCACTACTATCATTGCTATGCTAGTTGCTTCGTTCTATCACTTTTCTGCGCTACCTATCATCTGTTTGTCGAGCCATCCCATGTTGCCATGAACCTCTAACCTTTGACACCTTTCCTATGAAAACCTTTGTTTGGCTATGTTACCGCTTTGCTCAGCCCCTCTTATAGCGTTGCTAGTTGCAGGTGAAGTTGAAGATTGCTCCATGGTGGACAGGATTATGTTGGGATATCACAATATTTCTTATATTATTAATGCATCTATATACTTGGTAAAGGGTGGAAGGCTCGGCCTTATGCCTGGTGTTTTGTTCCACTCTTGCCGCCCTAGTTTCCGTCATACCGGTGTTATGTTCCCGGATTTTGCGTTCCTTACGCGGTCGGGTGATTTATGGGACCCCCTTGACAGTTCGCTTTGAATAAAACTCCTCCAGCAAGGCCCAACCTTGGTTTTACCATTTGCCTCACCACCACCTATATTTCCCTTGGGAGTAATTAACCCAAGGGTCATCTTTATTACAGCCCCCCCCCGGGCCAGTGCTTGTCTAAGTGTTGGTCCGAACTAGAGCCCTTTTCAGCGCCCCCTTAGGGAAACTTGAGGTCTGGTTTTAGTTGTACGGATTGCTCATCCGGTGTTGCCCTGAGAACGAGATATGTGTAGCTCCTATCGGGATTGTCGGCGCATCAGGCGGTCTTGCTGGTCTTGTTTTACCATTGTCGAAATGTCTTGTAAACCGGGATTCCGAGTCTGATCGGGTCTTCCTGGGAGAAGGTCTATTCCTTCGTTGATCGCGAGAGCTTGTCATGGGCTAAGTTGGGACACCCCTGCAGGGTATAATCTTTTGAAAGCCGTGCCTGCGGTTATAGGCAGATGGGAATTTGTTAATGTCCGGTTGTAGATAACTTGACACCAGATCCAAATTAAAACGCATCAACGGCGTGTGTAGCCGTGATGGTCTCTTCTCGGCGGAGTTCGGGAAGTGAACACGGTCTTTGGGTTATGTTTGACGTAAGTAGGAGTTCAGGATCACCTCTTGATCATTGCTAGTTTCACGACCGTTCTGCTTGTTTCTATTCTCGCTCTCATTTGCGTATGTTAGCCACCATATATGCTTAGTCGCTGCTGCAGCCTCATCCCTTTACCCCTTCCTTTCCCTTTAAGCTTTGCTAGTCTTGATACCCATGGTAATGGGATTGCTGAGTCCTCGTGGCTCACAGATTACTACAACAACAGTTGCAGGTACAGGTTATGCGATGATCATGACGCGAGAGCGATGCTTGCTTGCATTGAGTTCTTCTTCTGCTTCTGCTTCCATCAGGGGATAGGTTCCAGGTCGGCAACCTGGGCTAGCAGGGTGGATGTCGTTTGAGCTTCTGTTTGTGATTCATCCGTAGTTGGATGATGCTCTTATGTATTGTATTGTTGTATTCGTGCGGCATTGTATGCCTTATGTATGTATCCCCATCTATTATGTAATGTTGATGTAATGATATCCACCTTGCAAAAGCATTTCAATATGCGGGTCTATCCTTGGTGGGACCTTCGAGTTCCTTTTGGATAGGGTCGCATATTGGGCGTGACATGTAGTCCCTCACATTCACATGTTCATAAGTCAATGCTTTGTCAAAACGTTGCATGCAAGGTTTAATCATTCGTTGTTCACGCATGCATTCCCGATATTAATACGTTGGTAAAGACAATTTCCTGAGGAAAAAGAGCCCATGAATTGAGTACAAAGGGGGCCAATAAGCCAGGACGGAGGGAGTACTAGTAGTGAACCGGAAGGAGGGAGTAGGTACTAGTAGTACTACATAACAACGTGCGGTAACAAAATTCCTCTATGTGCATCATGTCTACGTGTCATGCAAAAAAATAGAGATAAGTACAAGTGAGACTCAGGAACGGTCATACACGCAGGGGAGTACGTGTAGGGGCCACTCAGGAGCAGTCCAATCACAGAGTAAGTTAGTCCGAAGAAGCAACCATCATTTCACTCTTCGTACGCGATATAAAATGGTTGATATGGGGAGAAAAATTGCTCCACTATATATACACTAGCAGGAGCATAAGATAAAAGCCTGCTTGCTTGGGTTGCTCTCTTCACAAGCATAGAACGACGGTGGCCACACCACCGGTCACAGATCCGGCCTGATCATGCCGCTGGGGGAAGGGGACAATGTTCTGCGTAGATGCGATCGATAGCGGCGAGGGAGAAAACCCACTATCGGTGAGTCCCGATCGAGGGTCTCCGCGGTATGGGCTAATGCCGCCTCCCAACCGCCCTTCTAGCTACAGCCCGATGTCCCAGGTACAACTTCCTTTTGGAGCCGGCTTGCTCCACTGCCGCAGCTCCCCACGTAGCTCCGTCTCCATGTGGATCTTTCTCTACTTCTACCGGCTTCTATTTGTGATGAGTTTATGTCTCATAAACTAGTGCCAGTACTATCATTCTAATCACACTTGTTCAATATCTTTGCCAATAGGGATATGCTCAGATTGATTTTCGTGGACTGCACAAAAGCATCGTATGATCCAAGGGTGCCAGCCGTCTTTCCTTCAATAGGTTCTACCTAGCCAGGAAATTAAATCCTGTTTAGGGTTTAGGGTTTATGTCGTAGTGACCCCATCAGTAGTTTTTTTTGTACACACTCTCACAACTTTTGTCTTTAGTTGTGAAGTAAATATTGACTATGATCTGTGAATCATTGAGATGCAACAACATGCATGTTAGTTTTCCTTTGTATTTGATGGAATGTTGTAACGGGGCAACCTTGGAGTAGGAATGAAAATGGAGTGGAAAGTTTCTGTTTTTCTGGAGAAAAAATGGAAACGGGGAGAAACCAACGTTACATTTCGTTGGATCGCGCCATCGAGCAAAACCAACATTTAAATCACGTCTGTCGTGTTCGTGTCTCACCCTCCTCCATGGCTCCACCCCACACGGTCGCTCGGCATGCCACTCACCGCAAACCGAGTATACGGTAACTTTCCCGCCTGCTTGTCGATGGATCGCATCATGGAGTACTAGCACTACTAGAAGAGATTGACAAGGAGGGGGAGGACAGCTAGCTGTAGCACGAACTCCCAAAAACTTTTTACATGCATGTTGTGGCCGGCCGTGGCGACGTTTGAACGTGGAGCAGTCGCGTGCATCGGGAAGCGGCGCGGGCGGCGCTCTCTCGGCCGGCGCTGCTTCAATGCCAGCGCCAATGAGAGGTCGCGTCTGCTCTGGCCGGGCATGAATGCAGCATTGACCATTTTGGGCGAGAAGCACACGCGGGTGATGAAGAGGGTTCAGGTTGGTCAGGAGCGGGCATGGCAGCTGTCCGGACGCCCGCAAACAAGAGATGTTGTATGTAAATATTGTTGCATACATAATTAATAACATAAATAATGTGCCAGTTGGACAAATATGATTGGAGATGGAGATGGAGATGGAACTTTAGTAAACACGAATATGCATGTCTATGTCTATGTGTGTGTGCGCGACAACTCTCACGACTACTCGTACACACCATCGATGTCTTGTTCTCCCTACACACACAAACTTAGTAGCGCCTCATTTTGTTCCTAGGATAGGAATATTATAGGAGTGGGAAACAATATGAAGTGAGATAAATGGAGTACGACGTACAAGTAGAAATGTACATGCACTCACTCTACCTCCGAGATACCCGCGAGTACACGATGGAGCACATTTGTACACGAAGAGGCAGCTTACGTACGTAATAATTTGACCCTTTAATTTGTTCACCTAATAATGGAGGGTCGGGGACCACACGTGAGCGACACAAACTGCGACCTAGAAGGGCGGCGTGTTTTTGATTGATTTTTCTTTCTTGGTACGTTAAAAAAGATTTGTCCGCCGGTTTTTGTTTCTTTTTTCCGGGAACGCGCATATTCTATTTAAAACCACTACTAGGAGAGATTTTTTTACTCCATTGTATATATAGCCTCTAGTTTGATAGGGTTTCTCGTATCTCGCTCTCTCACCATCTCCATATCTAAACAAGATGACAGTGTCCACTCTATCTCTCTCCTCACCGGTGGTCACAGATCCGGCCGAATCCCGTCCGCTGCGGGAAGTGCAACATTGACATTGTCGCCGTCGGCGATGGAGGAAGCCGATGTGCACCGTCCTCTCTGAGCCGACGCTGGCGCGGACGAAGGTCCTCATGTGCGCCCTTGTTCATTGCCGTCGTGTCGACAGATCCCGCCCGCCCGCCTAAGCGACTTCTCGCCCACCTGAGGTATAACTTCTTTTGGATTTCATGCTTCATTGTACTGATCCAGCTCCCGAGGACGCTGCATGCTCGTTTTCTTGTATGCCACTACTCCCCCGCTCCCCATTTATAGTAGCTAGGGTTCGTTGGCTGGTCCAAATCACCTATTTTTTACTATTATAGAGGAAAGGCCACTCAAAAAGTTGTCCTAGTTTATGCCTCGATGGAGGTATACATGTTTTTTTGACAAAAAGTACATGGTGGTTGTGCGGTCATTGTTCATATGCTCCTATCGCTGCTGCTAATCTAATACTATCACTGGTTAAATGAAGCAATGCCCATGGTAAAGTTACATCCCTTTTAAGTAATGTTGATGTCAATCCAGAGGCGTCGATAGATGCTTATGTCCTGCTTTTTTTCTCGGGTATCCTGGTTTAGTTCCCATCAAGATAATCATGATGCTTCTGTTTGTTGGTGTACTTTTCATTAATTCTTATTAACAATTGAGATGTCGCTGTTACTCTTGTACCACTGCCAAAACAAAGTAACAATACTATATCCCTTTTTTATATTTTTGCAAACAGCGACGCGTATCTCCATACCTGGGCATGTCTTCCTCAATTTTAGTGGAACTGCACAAAATTGGATGGCCATTGTTGTTCCGCCTCATGGTCCTCTGCCACGTGGTTCTTCCTTCCTCGAGCTTGATTACCGAGAAGAAACATACCATAGTAAGGATTTGTCGAACTTCATTGGTGCCTCACCCAAACTTGATGCCAAATGGATGATGCATCACCACGATGACCTATCGATGCTCATGGTTGTGTCTCATGGTTGCATCGGCTGGTGAAGCTGATCGATTTTCGACAAAAAACATGTTGTCTTCCATCAGTGATCTTTGCTTGTTACCCACAAAGATGATATCCTTCATCAGTTCGCCTTGGTTGCGTTGGATACGCAGTCGTCTTTCACGTTGGTGCAATTTTATCATACAATTGGCTATGAACCAAATGTTCCCTCGAAGAAGGATCGACATTGGTACTAAGAGCATAAGTTTATATTGATTTCCAAGCCTTCTCACAACTTTGTCTTCATATCCCCTGTAATTTTATTGTCCAGCTATTAACTAAATATGTGGTCATACTTTGATTAAAAATATGGTGTGGACTAAAAACCCGGATGGACGTAGTAGCCCTCCATGTTTATTTACTCTACATATTAGATTTGGCTGAAGTCAAACTTTGTAAAGTTTGACCAAGTTTAGGCCGAACACAACAAACCATAATTATTGAGAGAGGGAAAACTGTACATACTCTCAAACCTTTTCGATAATTGGAATTAAAATTCTTTATTTGTACACACTCTCACACCTTTTCAATAATTTGGCGCGTTGTGTGGTTGTTCACATAACGGAGGGTAGTGTACCGCACGTGAATAGGGCTGGAAAAAAGCTCGAAGCTCGTGAGCTAAATGAGTAGCTCGTGACTCGGCTCGAATCGACTTGAACTAGAAGAATAATGAGTCGATCCAATCTTTAGTTTAAGATCGTTTATAGAATGAGTTAAATGAGCCGATCTCGCGAGTACTCGTGTAACTCCTTAGGCTCGGTAGAAAGATCAACCAAGCACCCTACGTCCCAGCCGCACAACACAACGCCTAGACATTCAAGGAAATTACAATTGTTTTGTCATGTATATGTTACTAACTTGCTGATCATTGTGATCACATACAATTCTTTGTGGTCAATTGTCATGTACATGGTACTGACTTGATGGTACTGACAATTGCAAGTTAAGCTCGCAGATGCTTACAATTGTTTGTCAACAGTGTACATGTTTAATACATACATTTTACATTCCCAAATAATCATTTCTACCATATTTGTAAGCTTTTATGTTCATGTCATTAACGAGCTTAAAAGCTAAACGAGCCAGCTCGGGAGTTATACGAGTCGAGCCAATCTTGGATTCGAGCTCGTTATAGTAACGAGTCGAGTCGAGTTAGCTCATTAACGAAATGAGCATTAGCGAGTCGAGCCAAGCCGGCTCGACTCGGCTCGAATTCCAGCCCTACACGTGAAGGACAGGAAGTGCGACTAGGACGCGTGGAGCGTTAGTTGATTGTAAGTAGTTTTCTTCACTGGTACGTTAAATAAAAAGTTTTGTTTTGTACTTCCACAATTTAAAACGATTGTTATGGAGAGAAAAGAAACCACTCCACTATATATTAGTAGTATACATGAGTACTATATCTCTATCACTACTCTGATAAAAAAACCGAGTTGGTGATGATGGTGTGCCCACCGTCTTGTAATATAGACCGTCCGATCTATATCTGTTGGATAGAAAGCAAACTATGACAATGTTACAAAAGATACCTGCACCTCTCTCCACACTTACAGATAAGGACTTGCCTCGTTCATCCTTATCTCCCACAACCTCATTGCTGAGCAATTAAAAAAGGAAGTCTCTGGAACAATCTGCCATGGTGGCCGCTGCCGACGCCGTCCATCCCAATGCCTCTGCCCAGTCTGACCACCAGTCACCACCACACCCCCACTCCTCCTCACCTTATCTCTCATCTTTCTCGTGATATCATTTTTTCAATGAAATTCTCGAGATACCATTTTTCCGATAAAATTCTAGAGATATCATTAGTTTTTACACATGGGATTACTCCTGCATGGGTCAATCACAACAGGTGTTTTGTAAAAAAATGCATCTTGATGTTCGGTGCAATGCACGGACATCTTGCTAGTAAGTACTATATAAGCTGGAGCCTCAGCGCTTGTTCGCTAGGGTTTGCACTCTCCACACTCTCGCCGCACTACACGCTGGAGGCTCAGCAGGCAGGAGTCGGTCTACTAATCTTGGACGTGATGCCTATATAATGATAATTGCCTGGATATCGTCATGATTATTTGAAGTTCTATCAATTGCCCAACAGTAATTTGTTCACCCACCTTTGCTATTTTTCTCGAGAGAAGCCATTAGTGAAACCTACAGCCCTCAGGTCTCTTCTTTATTATATTTGCCTTTGCGATCTATTTTTATTTGCTTTTATTTTTAGATCTATTAAACCAAAAATACAAAAATACCTTGCTGCACTTTATTTTATTTAGCGTTCGATCTATCAAATTATTACAACTTCCTTATGTCCATTTGCCGATTTCTGGCGCCGTTACCTGAAAGGGATTGACAACCCCTTTAACACATCAGGTTGCGAGTATTTGGTATTTTTGTGTAGGTGTTGTTTACGTAGTGTTGCTTGGTTCTCTTACTGGTTCGATAACCTTGGTCTCATCACTAAGGGAAATACCTACCATTGTTGTGCTGCATCGTCCCTTCCTCTTTGGAGAAATACCGACGTAGTTCTAGAAGACATCAATGCTCCACCCCACCCCACCCTTCTTTCCTCTTTGAACCAAGACCTAGATTCGACTACAGAATCAAAAAAGATCCGCATGCAGCTAGATCAATGACGGTTTGAAAGAAAGTTATACCTTAGGGTCGTCGGATGTGGCTAGGCATGCGGCGGGAGGCCAGATCTACCCACACTACGTACGACAACAAGGAAGAAGGGGTCGGTGGCCCTCCCACATAGGCATTGGGTGAAAGATAACAGCACAGCCAGCACTGGATTGCGTCCCTCGCCGAAGGCGACAGAGTGAACGATGCACCTCCTCCCCTTCCCGGTGCGACGGGATTCAGATGGCTCCTTCACCAGCTATGAGGGGGGAGAGAGAAAGAGGCCAACGCAGTCTTGTTTAGATCTGGTGAAGAGGGTGAGAGACTGTGAATATAGCAAACCCTAGCAAAGGCATCTACTACTATTACTCCACATGTAGACCGCTATCCAGCATGCATCTAGTGTATTAAGTTCATGGAAAAACGGAGTAATGCAATAAGAACGATGACATGATGTAGACAAGATCTATTTATGTAGAAATAGACCCCATCTTGTTATCCTTAATGGCAACGATACATACGTGTCGGTTCCCCTTCTGTCACTGGGATCAAGCACCATAAGATCGAACCCATTGCAAAGCACCTCTTCCCATTGCAAGATAAATAGATCAAGTTGGCCAAACAAAACCTAAATATCGGAGAAGAAATACGAGGCTATAAGCAATCATGCATATAAGAGATCAAATAAGACTCAAATAACTTTCATGGATAAAAACATAGATCTAATCATAAACTCAAAGTTCATCGGATCCCAACAAACACATCGCAAAAAGAGTTACATCATATTGATCTCCAAGAGACCATTGTATTGAGAATCAAAAGAGAGAGAGGAAACCATCTAGCTACTAACTACGGACCCATAGGTCTACAAAGAACTACTCCGCATCATCGAAGAGGCACCAATGGGCATGATGAGACCCTCCGTGATGGTGTCTAGATTGGATCTGTGGTTTCTGGAACTTGCGGTGGCTGGAATTGATTTTCGTCAACTCCCCTAGGGTTTCTGGAATATTGGGTTATTTATAGAGCAAAGAGGCGGTGTGGGAGGCCACCAAGGTGGGCACAACCCATCTGGGCGCGCCTGGGGGCCTAGGCGCGCCCTGGTGGGCTGTGGCCCCCTCGGGGCACCCCCCAGGTGCTTCTCCGGGTCACTGGATGTCTTCTGGTCCAAAAAATCCACAAAAAGTGTTGCTGCGTTTAGACTCCATTTGATATTGATTTCCTCCGATGTAAAAAACACGCAGAAAACATCAACTGGCACTGGGCACTATATCAATAGGTTAGTACAAAAATGATATTAAATGATTATAAACATCCAAGAATGATTATATAACAACATGTGATGTCTACTACACAACCTTCTTCTTGTAGACGTTGTTGGGCCTGCAAGTGCACATGTTTGTAGGACAGTAGCAAATTTCCCTCAAGTGGATGACCTAAGGTTTATCAATCCGTGGGAGGCGTAGGATGAAGATGGTCTCTCTCAAACAACCCTGCAACCAAATAACAAAGAGTCTCTTGTGTCCCCAACACACCCAACACAATGGTAAATTGTATAGGTGCACTAGTTCAGCGAAGAGATGGTGATACAAGTGCAATATGGATAGTAGATATAGGTTTTTGTAATCTGAGAATATAAAAACAGCAAGGTAACTAATGATAAAAAGTGAGCGTAAACGGTATTGCAATGATAGGAAACAAGGCATAGGGTTCATACTTTCACTAGTGCAAGTTCTCTCAACAATAATAACATAGATAGATCATATAACAATCCCTCAACATGCAACAAAGAGTCACTCCAAAGCCACTAATAGCGAGAACAAACAAAGAGATTATGGTAGGGTACGAAACCACCTCAAAGTTATTCTTTCGGATCAATCTATTCAAGAGTTCGTACTAGAATAACACCTTAAGATACAAATCAACCAAAACCGTAATGTCACCTAGATACTCCATTGTCACCTCAAGTATCCGTGGGCATGATTATACGATATGCATCACACAATCTCAGATTCATCTATCAACCAACACAAAGTACTTCAAAGAGTGCCCCAAAGTTTCTACCGGAGAGTCAAGACGAAAACGTGTGCCAACCCCTATGCATAGGTTCATGGGCGGAACCCGCAAGTTGATCACCAAAACATACATCAAGTGGCACGTGATATCCCATTGTCACCACAGATAAGCACGGCAAGACATACATCAAGTGTTCTCAAATCCTTAAAGACTCAATCCGACAAGATAACATCAAAGGGAAAACTCAATTCATCACAAGAGAGTAGAGGGGGAGAAAAATCATAAGATCCAACTATAATAGCAAAGCTCGGGATACATCAAGATCGTGCCATAGAGAGAACACGAGAGAGAGAGAGAGAGAGATCAAACACATAGCTACTGGTACATACCCTCAGCCCCGAGGGTGAACTACTCCCTCCTCGTCATGGAGAGCGCCGGAATGATGAAGATGGCCATCGGTGATGGGTTCCCCCTCCGGCAGGGTGCCGAAACGGGCTCCCGAGAGGTTTTTGGTGGCTAGAGAGGCTTGCGGCGGCGGAACTCCCGATTTATCTTCTTATTCGATGTTTTTAGGGTACGTAGGCTTATATAGGTGAAAGAAGTCGGTCGGGGGAGCCTTGAGGGGCCCATGAGAGGGTAGGGTGCGCCCAGGGGGTGGGCGCGCCCCCCTATCTCGTGGCTTCCTCGATGCTCCCTTTACTTCAACTCCAAGTCTCCTGGGTCATAATCTTCCCAAAAATCACGCTGCTAAAGGTTTCATTCCGTTTGGACTCCGTTTGATATTCCTTTTCTTCGAAATACTGAAACAGGCAATAATACAACAATATGGGTTGGGCCTCCGGTTAATAGGTTAGTCCCAAAAGTAATATAAAAGTGTATAATAAAGCCCGTAATCATTCAAAATAGATAATAAAATAGCATGAATGCTTCATAAATTATACATACGTTGGAGACGTATCAGCATCCCCAAGCTTAATTCCTGCTCGTCCTCGAGTAGGTAAATGATAAAAGAAAGAATTTATGAGGTGTGAATGCTAGAAGGTGCACAAGTTTGATCAATGTTAATTTCAATCACCTTTTCTAGCATGATTATAAGTCATAACAGTAGTTCATCTCATAAAACTTCTCACGAACAAGTAACAAGCAATTCACATGTTAAAGCATAGACCATAAACTTTCTTGAAAACTAGCAAACTTCATTCTTAGTCATCAAACAATTGCAATTCATCTTATTTTCAGGAATAGCAAACTCCACATACTCAACTATCATATAGTCTTCTACAATTGCTAACACTCACGCAATACTAATGGTTATGGAGTTTCAATCAGACACTGAGAAAGATAGGGGCTTATAGTGTTGCCTCCCAACGTATTCACCTTTGGGCGATGTCAACAATAATAGTTCATGCTAACTTACATCCAATTGGATATATATATCAGGATCTTCCCAACACGAGGTGCTTGCCAAAGGATAAAATGAAAAAGGGAAAGGTGAAGATCACCTTGACTCTTGCATAAAAGTAAAAGACATAAAGTAAAAGATAGGCCCTTCGCAGAGGGAAGCAGAGGTTGTCATGCGCTTTTAGGGTTGGATGCACAAAATCTTAATGCGAATGAACGTCACTTTATATTGCCACTTGTATATGGACCTTTATTATGCAGTCCGTCGCTTTTATTGCTTCCATAACAAGATCGTATAAAGCTATTTTCTTCACACCAAAAGATCATACATATTTAGAGAGCAATTTTTATTGCTTGCACCGATGACAACTTACTTGAAGGATCTTACTCAATCCATAGGTAGGTATGGTGGACTCTCATGGCAAAACTGGGTTTAAGGATATTTGGAAGCACAAGTAGTATCTCTACTTGGTGCAAGGAATTTGGCTAGCATGAGGGGGAAAGGCAAGCTTAACATGTTTGAATGATCCATGACAATATACTTTAACTGAGATGTGCGAAAACATAACCCATTATGTTGTCTTCCTTGTCCAACATCAACTCTTTAGCATGTCATACTTAATGAGTGCTCCCAATTATAAAAGATGTCTAGGATAGTGTATTTATATATGAAATCTCTCTTCCTTCAATATTCTTTCATGAATTGTTCAAATGACCAATACAATGCTTGCTAACCTTCAATAAATTTACAACCTCTACTTCTTAGATGTTAAGTCATTACTCCCCATGGTATAAGCAAATGAGGCATATATAATTTCAGATTTACGACAATCAACTCATTCAACCATTTACTCATAGGATATAAGTGAAGCATATGAGTAAATGAAAAACTACTCCAAAAAGATATAAGTGAAGATCAATGAGTAGCTAAATAACTATGTGAAGACTCTCTCTCAATAAAGAATTTCAGATCTTGGTATTGTATTCAAACAGCAAGCAAGACAAAATAAAATGACATTGCAAGGATAGCACAACTCATGTGAAGAAGCAAAAACTTAGGCTCAACCGATACTAACCGATAGTTGTTGAAGAAGAAAGGTGGGATGCCTACCGGGGCATCCCCAAGATTAGATGCTTGAGACTTCTTGAAATATTATCTTGGGGTGCCTTGGGCATCCCCAAGCTTGAACTTTTGTGTCTCCTTAATTTCTCTCATATCATGGTTTCTCTTTTTCTCAAAAGCTTCATCCACAACAAACTCAACAAGAACTCGTGAGATAGGTTAGTATAAACCAATGCAAAACCTTATCATTTTCTACTGTAACAAATCACTAAAATTATTATTCAACATTGCATACTAAATGCCTCTGCATATTTAATAATCCTATCCTCAAATAGAATCATTAAACAAGCAAACATATGCAAACAATGCAAACATAACAGCAATCTGCCAAAACAGTACAGTCTGTAAAGAATGCAAGAGTATCAATACATACCTAACTACAAAAATTATGAAAGAAAATACCCACTGTAATAAATTTATCAGAGCTCAATATGAAAAATTTTTCAACATTATACCATTCTCTGACTTTTCTAGGGAATTTTCGGAACAGCGGTAAACTTTCTGTTTTCAAACAGCAACATGTATACTAGCAAAATAAGCATGGCAAAGGCTATCCTTGACATTTTTATTGAAAATAAAGATGCAAAACATTATTCTAAATAACAGCAAGCAAATACTAAAAAAATAAAATGACACTCCAAGCAAAAAACATATCATGTGGTGAATAAAAATATAGCTCCAAGTAAAGTTACCGATGAACGAAGACGAAAGAGGGGATGCCTTTCGGGGCATCCCCAAGCTTAGGCTCTTGGTAGTCCTTGAATATTATGTTGGGGTGCCTTGTGCATCCCCAAGATTAGGTCTTACCACTCCTTATTCCATAGTCCATCGAATCTTTACCCAAAACTTGAAAACTTCACAACACAAAACTCAACAGAAAACTCGTAAGCTCCGTTAGTATAAGAAAATAAAACAACCACTTAGGCATTGTAATGAAATCATTCTAAATTCATATTTGTGTAATATCTACTGTATTCCAACTTCTCTATGGTTCATACCACTTAATACTAGCCATAGATGCATCAAAATAAGCAAACAACACATAGAAAACAGAATCTGTCAAAAACAGAACAGTCTGTAGTAATCTGTACCAAACGTATACTTATGGAACTAAAAATATCCTACCAAATTAGGAAGTCCTAAGCAATTTGTGTACCAATCGAGAGAAAAAAGAATCAGATCATAAGCACGTTTCTCTGAATTAACAAAACTAATTTACTGGGCGCAGAAGTTTCTGATTCTCAGCAGGATCAACACAACTATCACCGTAAGCTATCCTAAAGGTCTTACTTGGCACTTTATTGAAACAAAAGCTATAAAACATGATTACTACAGTAGAATAATCATGTGGACACATAAAAACAGTAAGGATAAATATTGGGTTGTCTCCCAACAGGCGCTTTTCTTTAATGCCTTTCTAGCTAGGCATGATGATGACAATGATGCTCACCTAAAAGATAAGAATTGAAACATAATGGAAGCATCATGAAGCATAAGACTAGCACATTTAAGCCTAACCCTCTTCCTATGAATAGGGATTTTGTGAGAAAACAACTTATGAGAACAATAATCAACTAGCATTGGAAGGTAAAACAAGCATAGCTTCAAAACTTTAAGCACATAAGGAGGAAACTTGATATTATTGCAATTCCTACAAGCATATGTTCCTCTCTCATAATAATTTTCAGTAGCATCATGAATGAATTCAACAATATAACAAGCACCTAAAGCATTCTTTTCATGATCTACAAGCATAGAAAATTTACTACTCTCCACATCAGCAAATTTCTTCTCATGAATAGTAGTGGGAGCAAACTCAACAAAATAATTATCATGTGAGGCATAATCCAATTGAAAACTAAAATCATGATGACAAGTTTCATGGTTATCATTATTCCTAATAGCATACAAGTCATCACAATAATCATCATATATAGCAACTTTGTTCTCATAATCAATTGGAACCTCTTCCGAAATAGTGGATTCATCACTAAATAAAGTAGACACTCTTCCAAATCCACTTTCATATTTATCACAATAATATTCAACATCCTCCAAAATAGTGGGATCATTACTTCCTAAAGTTGACACTCTTCCAACCCACTTTCATCAATATAATCATCATAAATAGGATGCATGCTTTCATCATAATAAATATTCTCATCAAAACTTGGGGGACAAAAAATATCATCTTCATCAAACATAGCTTCCCCAAGCTTGTGGCTTTGCATATCATTAGCATCATGGATATTCAAGGAATTCATACTAACAACATTGCAATCATGCTCATCATACAATCTAGTACCAAATATTTTAATGCATTCTTCTTCTAGCACTTGAGCACACTTTTCCTTTCCATCATTCTCATGAAAGGTTTTAAAAAGATGAAGCGTATGAGACAAACTCAATTCCATTTTTTGGTAGTTTTCTTTTATAAACTAAACTAGTGATAAAACAAAAACAAAAAGATTCGATTGCAAGATCTAAAGATATACCTTCAAGCACTCACCTCCCCGGCAACGGCTCCAGAAAAGAGCTTGATGTCTACTACACAACCTTCTTCTTGTAGACGTTGTTGGGCCTGCAAGTGCACAGGTTTGTAGGACAGTAGCAAATTTCCCTCAAGTGGATGACCTAAGGTTTATCAATCCATGGGAGTCATAGGATGAAGATGGTCTCTCTCAAACAACCCTGCAACCAAATAACAAAGAGTCTCTTGTGTCCCCAACACACCCAATACAATGGTAAATTGTATAGGTGCACTAGTTCGGCGAAGAGATGGTGATACAAGTGCAATATGGATAGTAGATATAGGTTTTTGTAATCTAAAAATATAAAAACAGCAAGGTAACTAATGATAAAAGTGAGCAAACGGTATTGCAATGATAGGAAACAAGGCATAGGGTTCATACTTTCACCAGTGCAAGTTCTCTCAACAATAATAACATAAATAGATCATATAACAATCCCTCAACATGCAACAAAGAGTCACTCCAAAGCCACTAATAGCGGAGAACAAACGAAGAGATTATGGTAGGGTACGAAACCACCTCAAAGTTATTCTTTCGGATCAATCTATTCAAGAGTTCGTACTAGAGTAAAACCTTAAGACACAAATCAACCAAAACCCTAATGTCACCTAGATACTCCATTGTCACCTCAAGTATCCGTGGGCATGATTATACGATATGCATCACACAATCTCAGATTCATCTATTCAACCAACATAAAGTACTTCAAAGAGTGCCCCAAAGTTTCTACCGGAGAGTCAAGACGTAAACATGTGCCAACCCCTATGCATAGGTTCATGGGCGGAACCCCAAGTTGATCACCAAAACATACATCAAGTGGCACGTGATATCCCATTGTCACCACAGATAAGCACGGCAAGACATACATCAAGTGTTCTCAAATCCTTAAAGACTCAATCTGACAAGATAACTTCAAAGGGAAAACTCAATTCATCACAAGAGAGTAGATGGGGAGAAACATCATAAGATCTAACTATAATAGCAAAGCTCGCGATACATCAAGATCGTGCCATAGGGAGAACACGAGAGAGAGAGAGAGAGAGAGAGAGATCAAACACATAGCTATTGGTACATACCCTCAGCCCCGAGGGTGAACTACTCCCTCCTCATCGTGGATAGCGCCGGGATGATGAAGATGGCCACCAGTGATGGGTTCCCCCTTTGGCAGGGTGTCGGAACGGGCTCCCGAGAGGTTTTTGGTGGCTACAGAGGCTTGCGGCGGCGGAACTCCCGATCTATCTTCTTATTCGATGATTTTAGGGTACGTAGGCTTATATAGGCGAAAGAAGTCGGTCGGGGGAGCCTCGAGGGGCCCACGAGAGGGTAGGGCGCGCCCAGGGGGTGGGTGCGCCCCCTGTCTCGTGGCTTCCTCGATGCCCCCTTTACTTCAACTCCAAGTCTCCTGGGTCATAATCTTCCCAAAAATCACGCTGCCGAAGGTTTCATTCCGTTTGGACTCCGTTTGATATTCCTTTTCTTCGAAATACTGAAACATGCAATAAAACAGCAATATGGGCTGGGCCTCCGGTTAATTGGTTAGTCCCAAAAGTAATATAAAAGTGTATAATAAAGCCCGTAATCATTCAAAACAGATAATAAAATAGCATGAATGCTTCATAAATTATAGATACGTTGGAGACGTATCAGCATGGAACAATCAAAATTTATAGATACGTTGGAGACGTATCAAGCATGAATCTAGGACGTGGTTCAATGAGGAAAGGAGGGAGGGAAAGTAGTACAGACTGGCTATCCACGCATAGGAAAAAGGGAAAAATGGGGTAACCTAGTACACACATCTGTAAGGAACCGATCTCTATGTTGAGAAAGGAAAGAAACTGGGGGGTCAGGTAGATTGTGCAGGACTAGATTTGCTGCCCTCACATAGGAAAAAGGTTCAAAGAGAACAAATATGAGACCACGCAGATATGCTGCTCGGCAACATACTCTGCATCACCCATTTATACGTGTGTGGTGCTGGCATGTCCCATGTCCCATGTCCCATACAACTATCTTGCTGTTGTTAATCTAAGAATGCCTTTGGAAAATTGAAGCAATGCCACTGTTAAAAGTAAATTACATTTTTAACGAATGTTGTTTTAAGAGAATGTCTCTGTTAATATGAATCAATGCAACCATTTTAGAAATGCCATTGTCCTACTTTGTTTTCCATCAAGATATGTTAGATGCTTCTTTTTATCGTTGTATGTTTCATCCTCCTTTATTGGCCAGTAATTGTTTCCTTTTTGCCTCTGTTAAAACAGGGATATCTATTCAACTTGTTGCTATAGCGAACTTAAATGTCTCACCGGCAACTTTGCTTGATTTAGTTGAACTACACAAGATGAGATTGGATTTCCTATTCGTGTTGGCAGATTCGTAGGTGATCTTGTCTGCGTCATGAATGGCCAGTACCTGCCTTCATCCACATGATCACGCAGTGTGTGCTTTGAGATGTTGTGCTACTTGTATTGGTACTGTTTTAAATAAATGTTGAATTGAAGATATTGAATTTCTGTCTTTTCCCATTAAGTGAACAAAAATGGGACAAACCCATACATGATGCTCGTTGCTTTGTTACAACAAACTCTACATCACCCCCTTTATAAGTAGATGGAAGCACATGGTGTTGTTGCGCCCACTCTCCCCTGGAACTGTTTATGTTGTTTTGTTAATCTAATGCTGCTGGTAAAATTAAGCAATGCCACTCTCAGAATTAACTATTGAATCTTAGTTCAAAATTGCAACACTTGTCAGGGATCGGCGGGAGTACCATTTCTGTTAGGGATCGGCCGGAGTACATGTTTAACAAATGTATTGTTGAGATAATGTCTCTGTTATTATATATCAGTTACAGTGTTTTACAAATGGTACTATATTGCTTTGTAGTTCTTTCTACATGTTTAACCAAGGTATTGTTAACATAATGTCTATGTTAATATGAATCAGTCGCATTGTTTTAAGAATGGTACTTTTCTGCTTTGTCGTTCTTTATACATGTTGAAACAAGGCATTGTTAAGATAAAGTCTCAGTTAATATGAATGAATCACACTGATTGAGAATTGCTACTCTCCTGCTCTGTTTCCCATCAAGATAAGGTAGATGTTTTTTCTTTTGGGAGTATAAGTGATCAACTATTATTTCTCAGTAATTGTTTCCCTTATACCTATTTTTGCATACAGGGATATCAAAACTTTTGCTCGGTTTTATTTTGACTTTGATTTTATTTGAACTTCAGAAAAGGAGCCAATGTGTTTAAGGCCAACTATTGCATTATTGGGCCCAGTTGGTCTTTCCACTTTGCAGAAAGAAGCAGTCACTGTTTGCGCTACATTACACAAAGATTGATTGAGAAGCTTTACAGAGTATTAGTAGATGCTGGTGACATGACTAGTCTGCAGAGAGCATGGGCAACTTAACAACACGTGGAGTGCAAAATTCATTCCACAAGGAAAGGTATGACCAAGTCAGTTGCCGACGCAACTATAACAAACGAGGTCAGTATCGGCCTTCATCCACATGGCTATGCTTGGTTATGTTGTGCTACTTATGTTGTTGTATTGTTTTGAATAAATGTTTAATGCAAGCTATTGTATTGCTATCTTTTCCTGTTAAGATAATGAAGATGATTATAGTTGTAAGCGTATGTTTAATCAACTAGTACCACTATTATATTCATCATTGTTTTTCTGTATTTATGCACACAGGGATGCTCAGCTTGATTTTAGTAGAACTGCACAAAATGTTCAGATGGTTCGTGTCCTCCGTAATACTTCATCATGCACAATACATTGAATGGTTCTCTAATCATTCGTCGTCACCTTGAGCCACCGGACTATCTACTTGAATGGAGTTGCCAACATTTTTAATGCTTTGCAACATATAAATATGAAATCCACCATACTACTCAAGACACTGTTTGATTTCAGTGGAACTGCACAAAAAGATACGTTGGTTAATCCGACTCCATGTGCCATTTCAAGGTGCAAACTGATTACAAACCATGCCGTCTGAATGGAGCTACCAATGTCTACAAGGCAGAATAATTCCCACAAGTTCAAGGGAAAGAACTCTGTCCAGTAGAATACTACCTTTAAGAAGGGTAAGAAGAAAGACAAAAAGAGAGATGGTTGCTTTACTTGTGGTTCAGAGGAACAATGGGCAAACAAGTATAAGAAGCCAGGACAGGACTCCAAGTCTGCCAATGTCACTCTAAGAAACAATGATGGGGCATCTGGGTATGGTAATCTATTTACCGTACTTTCAGTTTGTCAGTCCACCGATTGGTGGGTTGATACTGGGGCCAATATTCATGTGTGTACTGATGTTTCTTTATTTTTTGCAGCATATAAATACGAAATCCACCACGCTACACAAGACATTGTTTGATTTCAGTTGAACTGCACCAAAAGATAGGCTGGTTAATCCGGCTCCATGTGCCATTTCAATGTGAAAACCGATGACAAATCCTACCCGTTCCACAATCATAGGCATTACATATTTTGAATGGGAAAAGCTTGTCAAAGTTTAATCATTGATGTTAGCAAGAAGACATTAGTTTAATATACTGGAATTGGAAAACCTGTCAAATTTTGCTCATTGATGTTAGCCACAAGACATGCATTTGATATTTTTCAGTGGGACGCCCTTTGCTGTGAGCAGCGTCGACCGTTTTTTCCTATTCCTGTCTTCAGTTCAGAAGTAAATATTTGCTCTGCTGAGATGCATAGTCACATGAATGTTGACTTATGTAAGAGTTTGTTCTGAATGTTGTCTATGTAATGCCAGGCCTTGTGAGTTTGATTGCAAAGTTGAGCTTGGAATGTTGTGGCATGCGGCATCACGAGTTGTTCACCGTGCCTCCTGAGAATAATGCTTCATATTGTTTTGCATGTTAATCTAATGCCCGTGATTTGCATGTTAAGAAGATCAACCTCTTCTGTTGTTTCTGTGCTTAAGAAGTTCATCATCTTATGTTCCATTCATAGCCTATACGACAACTCGGGTAGGTTAGAGGTGAAACCATATGATCTTCCGACCAACTCATCATCTTAGGTCATGATTGGATCATCATTTTCCAATCAAAACCGCTTGTAAAACTGACACTTGTAAATAATAGCAGATGGTCTTGGGCGAAGTGCTTGGTTGGTCGATTTCGACTAGTAAAATATACACTGGTCTCTCAAATTACACGCGTAACTCGCCGATTTTCGTTACAGACCTCGGGCCCTCAGTTTCATTACACCTGTATTTTACGCGTTGTTTCCGATGACAAGTAAATTACACTTGTATCTTAATACAGGTGTGAAACAATCCAGAGCTCCCAAGCGCGGCCTTACCGTTTCATGCCGTCTTAGTCTCTCGAAGGTTCTCATAGGTGTCCGATGATCCTGGCTTCCTGAATGAGCAACGGGCGTTGTATCAGACCATCCATAGGGCCCGCGAGGCCCTCTCCGTCGTCCTTTGAGTTGTAGCACTCGTCGTGGCACCGAGAATTGTCAACATGGTCAACGAACATGAGGAATCGAGAGATGACTTTACTTGGAGAGGATGACAGTAGGGACCCACCAGGGCCATAGCCGTACATATGCAAGTTCCTCCTCATTATATACAACTATAATTTTTTTTGCTTCCTCCTGGTTTCCTGACATCACGGTCCCACACCATTGTCAACCTATATAGTCAATAAACAAGATAATTGCACAAGGAGTGGCCGACAGTTGGGACCCAGCAGCTCGAGCAGTATTTGTTTTTTAGGTGTAAGCGGAGTTTTTCTTGGCCGATGTTTTTGTTATTGTTTAGAGCAGCACGGTATCAACTGGGTGGGATGTGGCCCGTCTAGCCCAGGCTATTATTTTATGTCGACCAAATATCCAGCTTAGATATTATTTTTTCAAGGTGAAAATGGCTAGCCCAGCTATACTCTCCTCCCCATTGGGCTGTAAATCTTTCCTAGGAGGGATGCATTAGGCCTAACAAGAAAATGGGCTTTAAGAAATAATAAGTGGGATGTAATTATAAAAACTAGCTGTAAATATACAAAAGTGCACCAAACATGTAATTAGTTTCAAAAATATTATTTTTTGAATTTGAAATTTTAATTTCATTACTTATTACGCGCGCAATATTACTTTAGATTTTTACCTAATACAAATTCATTTTGAAATCATATTTAATTTGACTCAAAATTTCGGGATAAAAATATTTCGGATCCCATCAAAATGTGGGATTTTTGGTTGAATTCTGTTTTGAGATGTTGGTTGAAATTATTAATCGTTATCCTGGCTAGAAAATGGGTTATACTTTTAACCGACTGTAAATGGGTTGTAGTAAATTCCATTAGAATTAAAAAATGGGTTGTACATTATTACAAATCGCAAATGGGCTATATGTTCTCTGCCACAGATGTGATGCTCACTTGTGGTCCTACTATTTTTTTGAGAACTATAGTCAGTGACGCGTACGGAAGGCGCGTGGGCCTACTATGGTGTACGGAAGGCTTTGTCAACTTATAGTCAAGACATGATTCTAGTAGCAGTGGCCATTGGATGTCCATCCAACGGCTGTAGTGCTTCTTCAATCTCGGATATTCTTGCTTCAGCCGCCCGAACCATCGCCGACGGTACCGCCTGCTACCGCCTCCCGTAGCGGGTTGTGCTACCGCGCAGGCTTCACCGGCCCACCCTACTACCAAACACCGTCCAAGCCATTCCTCTACTCACCAACACCTCATGTTCTTCTCCGGCGATGGCAGCCTCACATCGCAGCCGAACCAGTGAACCGTCGTACTCCCCTCCGCATGGGCATCCACTCTTGTGTCTTCACCGGCTCCAGGTCGTTCCCTTCGTAGGACTCGCCATCATTCACTGCCTTGGTTCTCTGGGCGCGGCGTGGTCAACTTTATCAACAAACGACAGCCATTAGATGAGGCATGTACGTGGAGTGGCTGACAGTAGGGACCCACATGGCCCATGGCCACACGCAGCAATGCCCCGTATTATGTGAAAACAAATAATTTCTCCCCCTGACAGGTTTGGCCCACTAGCACCATCTTCGCATGCAAGCAAGTGCTTCCTTTATTATGCAGAAATAAATAGTTTCCTCTCCCTGACAGCTCGGACCCACCAGCTTTATTATGATCCTTTTCATGAAAATATAGATTGTACCGAAGATGCTAAATTGTTTTCTTTTTATTCTAACTTTGAAAAGAAGAAATTAAAAAACCCAGAAAACATCTTCGCACGCAAAGAAGTGCCACCTTATTACGCGAATTTTTTTTGATTCCCCTACTAGCTGGGACCACAAGATTTAGAGGCTGACTTGTGGGCCTACTAAGTTAACGCGTATGCAGGGCTTTGACTTAGTCAATAAATGATTCTAGTTGTACTGTTCGTTGGATGTTAATCCAACAACCAAGCTGCATCTTCAACCTCTGGTCTTGTTGCTCTAGCCGCCCAAACCTGCGCCCGCCGTATCGCCTGCTGTAGCCTCCCATGGCCGGCTGTGCTGCCGCGCAAGCCTCGCTGCCCGGACATAATACTACTGGCCAGGCCTTCCCTCTACTCACCCACACCCCCTGTTATTCTCCAACGACGGCAGCCTTACACCGCAGCCGAACCAGTGAACCCTCGTACTCCCCTCCGCATGGGCATCCACCTACCTCGTCTTCCCTGGCTGAGCGTTGTTCCCTTCCTGGGCCTCGTCGTCGTCCACCGCCTGGGTGCTGTCTGCATGGCGTGGTCAACGAACGACAGCCATCGGAAGAGTAGTGTATGCGATGAGGCTGATGGATGGACCCACCAGCTACGTCTACGCACGCAAGGAAGTGCCTCCATATTAGGCGCGACAAAAAATGAATCCTCACCCTGACAGCTCGGACCCACCATCAATAACTTCGCACGCAAGGAAGTGCCTCCTTATCCTTCCTGACAGCCAGGACCCACCTGGTCGAAGCGTACGTAGCGTTGTCATTCTGGTCACGAACGTGTACGTACATACTGGTCGATCGGTCTCTCTGCAATGACGAACCATGTCTGAGCAAGCAGCGGCACGTGTAGTAGTAGAGCCCCCAACGTAGCAGTTCAGGCAGTCCCTTCCAAACTGTGTACATGTACGTATAACCACATGCCAAAAAATACAGCCACGTACGTACATATGGGTGGGGCCTCGAACGCATACTCGCGCATACATACGGCCAGGGCTCGTGTACATGGAGAGGCAACAAACGACAGGAACGGCGTCCTGTTCATCAGGCAGCCAACCGGCTGGGTCGGAAAGGAGAAACAGTGTCTTGTTCATCGGGAGCAACAGACTAGGTCGGAATGCGTCCTGTTCAACGGGAGCCAACCGGCTTGGACGGAACAGCTGAAACGGGGTCTGGCGTACCACAGTATGGAGGAAACGGCCTTTTGTTTGACCGGCTACGGTCGAAACGGGGGTCCTGTTCATCAGGAGGGGTGTGGCATACTGCAAAACAGAGGAAACAGACTTGTGTTGGAGCGCTACGGTCAAAACAGGGGTCTTGTTCATCGAGAGAGGTGTGGCGTACTGCAAAACAGAGGAAACGGACTTGTGTTGCAATGCTACGGTCGAAATGGGGGTCCTGTTCATTGGAGGGGTGTGGCTTACCACAAAACGGGACTGCACGGGGTACTGTTCATCCACCGTCTACTGCCTCGCTCCGGCCTCCACGGGCTACTGTTCATCCACCGTCGACCTCCTCCAGCCCCCACCAATTACTGTTCATCCACGGGGTCCTGTTCGTCCAGCCTCCACCGGCTACTGTTCATCCAGCCCTCCACGGGGTCCTGTTCATCCAGCCTCCGCTAGCTACTATTCAACCAACCCTCCATGGGGTCCTGTTCAACCAGCCCCTCCAAGGGGTCCTGTTCAACCAGCCCTCCACATACGGGGTCCCTCCACCGGCTACTGTTCATCCACCACACCTCCTCGATCAGGTCCTATTCATCCAGCGGCAACGGCCTCTACTACCATGGGATCCTGTTCATCCAACCCCCACCGGGAACTGTTCATCAAGAGGCAGCTTCGATCGGCTTCAGTTAGCACCAGTTACGAAGGAATCACTCGGGTTCAATTAATAGAAAGGGATCGGTCGGGGTTCAGTAATGTAGCTAGTGCAATCGCTCGGGTTCAGTTAGAGCACAATGCCTCGCTCGGGTTCAGTTAGAGTGCAATGCCTTGCACACATGCGTGTACGTGTACGAGAAAAATGCGCAAACCTCTGTACATCGCTCGGCCCTAACCACCCACTTTAACCGGGAACTCCCCGAAATTTTCCTCGCCCTCGCTTCTACCACTATTTTTTCCGTCATGGACGGCCCAAAGAATGTCATGCAGGTGCATCTTCCGCCCACCCAGGACGAAAAGCCCATTTTCTGTCATGATTTTTTGTCATATAAGTAGGAGCCCACCACATCTATGATGATATAGGGTTTTGTCACAGTTATCGTCATAGAAGTGTCATAAGCATGACAGAAAAAATGTGTTCGGCCCAAAATGTCTTGGATGTGTCTTTTTTTTGTAGTGTGCGTAGCTTCCTTGGCTTACCTGGATTCTATCGTCATTTCATTAAGAACTTTAGCACTATTACATCACCTTTGCATGCCTTGAGTAAGAAGAATGCACCTCTTGTTTGGGGACCATCCCAAGATACCGCATTTCATGAGCTTAAGAATTTGCTTACACATGCTCCATTGCTTGCATTACCCAATTTTGATAAAACCTTCGAAGTCCATTGTGATGCTAGTGGTAATGGTATTTGTGGAGTTTTGATGCAAGAGAAGTTACCTATTGCATACTTTAGCGAAAAACTTTCTAGCGCTCAACTTAACTATCCCATATATGACAAAGAATTATATGCTTTAGTGGGAGTCTTGCATGTTTGGGAACATTATCTTCGCCCACATGAATTTGTCATACATACCGATCATGATACGCTTAAATACCTTAAAGGTCAAACCAAGTTGCACAAACAACATGATAAATGGAGTCAACTTATTGAATCTTTTCCTTATGTGATGAAGTACATTAAGGTTAGAGAGAATGTTGTGGCGGATGCTCTTTCCCGCAAATGCATGTTAGTTATTCAACTTGAATTGAATGTTATTGGCTTTGAGCATGTTAAAGATCTATATGCACATGATCCTTTGTTTTCGATTCCTTATGCCAAATGTCTTGCTAACACTTATTGGGAGCACTATTATCTCAAGGATGGCTATCTTATGCGCGCTAACAAACTTTGTGTACCCGAGTCTTCTATTTGTTTGTTACTTTTTCAATAGGCTCATGGCGGAGGAATTATGGGGCATTTCGGATGTGACAAGACCTTTGCCGCACTCTCCTTCAAGTACTTTTGGCCAAAGATATTTTGAGACATTGCACACTACACCAACTGGTGCTCTACGTGCCGCAAAGCTAAGTCACAAGCTCAATCTCATGGTGTACATATGCCACTTCCTATTCCATATCAACCATGTGAAGATATTAGTATGGATTTTGTGCTTGGATTACCTAGGACTCAAAATGGAAAGGATTCGGTATTTGTTGTTGTGGACCGATTCTCTAAAATGGCACATTTCATCCCATGCAATAAGATAGATGATGCTTCACATGTTTTAAGTCTCTTTTGTAGGGAAATATTGAGGTTACATGGAGTGCCAACGACAATTGTGTCGGACCACGACGTCAAGTTCCTAAGCTACTTTTGGAAGACACTAAGCACCAAGCTCGGCATCAAGCTACTATTCTTGACGACCTATCATCCCCAAACCGATGGCCAAACGGAAGTCACCAATCATACGCTATCTACTCTCCTATGTGTGTTGATCAAGAAGAACATCAAGGAGTGGGATGAGTTCTTACCCATCGTCGAGTACGCCTATAATCGTGCAAGACACTCGACTACCGGCATGTCCCCCTTTCAGATCGTCTATGGCTTCAATCCTTTGTCGCCCTTGGACATCCTCCCTCTACCTCTACAAGAATGAGCGAACATGGATGCAAGTGCAAGAGCAAGTTATCTCAAGAAGGTGCATGAAGATACAAGGGCCACTATCAAGCTTCAAGTACACCACCTTGCCACCAAGCTCAACATCAGCAAGACCCCAATGGTGTTCCAACCGGGCGATCTAGTATGGCTACGTATCCGCAAGGACCGCTTCCCCAACGAGCGCAAGTCCAAGCTACTACCACGAGCCGATGCACCCTTCCAAGTGCTAGCATGCTACAATGATAACTCCTACAAGATCAAAATCACACGCGACAAGTACACGTAAGCGACATCTTCAACGTCAAGGACTTGGCTCCATACCATGGTGATGAAGATCACGATTCGAGGACGGGTCTCTCCCAAGGGGGAGGGAGATGATGAGCATCCTTCGGTCATCCCCATGGACTCTACAACAACACATCAATCACCACATGGACCTATGACAAGAGCTCAAGCACGTGCCATCGAAACTGAGGTAAACTCACTCCTATACGAGATTGATATGGATATGGATGGAACTTGGATGTTGCCTCACCGAAGTGTGCTATGTGTCATTAGGTACGAGGACGAACTCTGATGAGAGGTTAAGGAGTACCCCCAAGGCCTAAGAGAAGGACCCCAAGGCCCAAGAGCTGACCAGAAGTGTCAAGATGAAGAAAAGGAAGCATGCCGACATTGCACTACCGGACAGTCCGGTCCCCACAACGGACAGTCCGATCACACAGAAATTGCACTACTGGACAGTCCGATCCCCACAGTGGACAGTCCCGGTTGCACACGAAATTGCATCTGGATTTACTGGACTGTCCGATCCTTACCACCGGACTGCCCGGTCGCACCTGCGCCATGCCCAACTACTCTTAACCTCGTAGGACTGTCCGGTCCTCGCACCAGACTGTCCGCTCCATCCAGTTTCACTGCGAATTGGGCTAAAAAGCCCATGTACACTACAAAAAAATACACTTCCATGATGATACGTGTTTGTCACAGTAGGTTGCATTTTTTGTCATGCATGTACATCCATGACGATTTTATGACAGAATCAATATAGTCATACCTGTGCTGTCGTAGAAGTGTTCTATGACATTACCAAAATTATCATCACGGAAGTGTCCACTTCCATGACGATAAATCGCGTGTCACAGAAGTGCTTTCATCAAGGGTGACCGACACGTGGCATCCACTATAACGGAACGCTGTTAAGCTATCGGGTCGAGTTTTGGATCCGATAACCCGTTAACAGCTCGGACCAATGGGAAATTTCCACGTGTAAAATTCTGATTGGCTGGAGGGAACACCTGTCAGCTCGTTAGTGGGCCAGATGTCGCCCGTCCATTGGAGGAGACATGCCTATGATACGTCGACACGTGGCTGGGCCCAACAGAGGCCCATATAGGTTAAAAAGGCTGGCCCAGTCAAAGGCCCATAGTACTTACTTAGGTACTAGTGGGCCAGCCCAATAACGGCCTGCTTAATAAAGGCCCATTTACGGCCCGAAGCCAGATCTGGCCCATTAATTGTTCGCCAAATATTTGGGCCCATTTACAGCCCGAAGCCAGATCTGCCCTGTTAATTGTTCGCCGAATATTTGGGCCCAATTATAGCCCAGTGACTTTCGGCCTGTTAGAGGCCCGATGCAGACATGGGCCCATTTTAGCCCGGTGTGACTTTCGGCCTGGGAATGGCCCGTGCTGCCCATGGGCCATATATGGTCCGACGAGACATCGGGCCCACTAACGGCCCGTGATAAAGGTGGCAACAGTTAAGCCCAATGTGACTTTGGGCCTGTTAAAGGCCTGTCGCACAATTCGGCTCATTGATGCCTGTACTAAGCTTTCGGCCTCTTAAAGGCCCATGATATCAGTGGGCCAACTAAGGCCCGAGATATATTTCGGCCTAGTAACGGCCCGTGACCTAACTTGGTCCAAAAAGGCCAGGTCTACATTTCAGCCTGCTGAAGGCCCGTCGACGACTAGTGAAAATTGAGGCCCAACATGCATTTCGGCCTGCTAAAGGCCCATGATTTCATATGGGCCATAACAGGCGAGTACAATATTCAGCCTGTTAATGGCCCAACTAAGATATAGGCCAGTGTAAGTTGTGGGCCTGGCGCAAAGTGTGAAGGCCCCAATCATTCAGGCCCAAGAAAGACGCAGGCCGGCCCAATTGTGGCCCGCTAAAAACCAGGCCCGTTAGAGTCGAATGTTTCGGCCCGGTCGACTACATCTGATTTTTCTTAGATAGCGAATGATGGCAGTAACTAGTAGGAATTAAGAACAAACCTGCTCAATACAATAAAGAAATTACGGCATAGTAACTAAGAATAAACCTACACTATACAATAAAGGATTTAAGGTATATTACATCCACTAGGCGTCGAAGTTCGCCACCAGTGATCATAAAGCGCAACGAAGAAGTAGGTTACAAAAACTGGGCACCATTGCAGCGTAACAAAACAATACTGAACCGAGACCACTTCCAAGACAGTTCAAGAAAGGTTATCCTTGTGGGGGAACTGCTGTGCAAGCTGTTGAGCAAGGCTGTGAGACCAGCCTAGCATGTCGATCATAGCTTCCAGGTGTAGCTGTTTAACAGTGAGGTTCTCATTGGTGTTCTCCATAATCTTTCTTAGAGATAGGACTTCAAGTCGAAGTTGAGTTGCAGAATGCCTTTTTGCTAGAACTTGGGACTGAAGAAGTCGAACTGATTCAGACAACGAATTCTGTGAGCTTGTCTGACTGCTAGTCTCAAGTAACTTGAACACCGCATCAAGACAATACTTTGGGGTTGTCTTGCTATCTTCAAGATGTTTTGCCTTGTTTGCTGCAATATATGTTGGGTTTGTCTCACAGCCTTCAGCAGACTTGTGCATGCCATCAGACATATCACCCTGAAACAAAGCAGAGAGATGATAGGTTTTGCACGTGTATAAACAAAGATGATAACTGTGCTGTCAATTCCATCCAATTTCAAATTCGAAAATAAAGAGAAAGTTCAAAATATCAATAGCATAATTTGGCATTGTTCATAATGCGGGGAGCTTCACCACACTACTGGATTACCATGTCAACATAATAAGCATAGATGAAGGGCAAAGAAAATCGTTGCATCTATTTTGGTTAATGTGCATGGCATGTTGTTCATATCATCAGCCACATCAGTAAGACAAAATAGGAGATAACAAGGTGCAAACGTGGGCTGCTTCACCACACACTAGATTATAGATCCCCAAAAATAAGCATAACATGCATTTTGGTAGAAACAACAAACTAAACAGCAGTAAATGATAGGGAGTATGAGAAAATTAAACAACAGTTGAGGATAAAGGCTTTAGAAGGACTGACTTACATTAACAGTTAACACCAGCTTTATAATGCCCTTCTCCATGTCAAGGGAAAGATAACTCAAGAATTTCAGCACAAAATCTTCTTCATAAGCATTTCCTGTACTCTACATTTTGTAGAGAGTAATTATAGATATGATAATACTGGAAGGGATAGAGGATAATGAAGATAAGATACAGATTGATGCTACATAATCAACTACCAATCCCTAGAAGTACAAGCGTTATAGGACAAAATGTACTGACAAGGGCAATGGGCTACACTTCTGCACTGGCATTGTCTGTGTATTCTACTTGTTGGTAAGATTAAATATAGATCTGATCTTTTTTAGTAAATGGTGGGTGAGGGAGATAAGATGCAGAATGCTACACAATGAACCAATCCCTCTTCCCATAATACAAGAGTGTTTTGAACACTGGTGTACTGTACAAAATGTTCTTATATTATGGGACGGAGGGAGTAGCTGTTAATGTAAGTACAGTGATAGACGATGTTCAGTCCTTACAAGAGGACTGCATAGCTAAACCTCTTCAAAAGCATTGGGTTGATTCTAGATTTATGTAAGAGTCCATACGGATCTTATAATGACCACCAAATGGATGATTACGAGGCTAACATGTGCAGTGATGCTACATAATCAAACAGCTATGAAAGTAAGTATGGTCATACAGGGCAAGAGGTACTCACAAGAGCAATGTAGTGTGCAGTATAGTTGCGAGATTCTTTGGTCCCTTGAGAATGAATGTTCTTCTGCTAATAGTTTTCATACAAGTGAGACATTAAGGCAAATGCTGAAATGTAGTTCAAATTGTGATGTGATATCATAAACAGTACCTTACGCTACAGCCGAGACCAATGTGTAACAAGATTATTCCAGTCACCGTCGGATAAATGTAGCACCAGAGACTTTACAGAAATTTCGTTTAGAGGCTTGCCATCGAAGTGCGCTTGCCTCAGGTAGGAACGATACTTCATCAACGAGTGCTTGAAAAGCGCAACCAACCCTTTCTCGTCTTCACTATCTAGTTTGCTCCTCACCAATTTAAAAGAATGAAATCTTGTGTCTTCTGTCAGCAGAAACATATGCAGTAATGACCATGAATAACATTAGAAAATTACTTACGCGTAAGTTACGGAGGAAGACTAGAAATTGTTCTGTGTCTACGGTATAATCTTTCCATGAAGGAAAGATGCGCACAAAGTTCCTGACAACAATATAAGCTTCGTCTTCTAAACTGGATGGAACTGGGGTCCTATTTGCTGCAATTGGGGCTCTCTCTGGTTCGAAAAGGGATTTGGCAACTGGATTTGGTGTACTCTTTGCTGGAATGGGGGTTTTGCGTCGTAGAGCTGGTGCTATGTCAACTGGCATAATCATACTGTTTCCTGCATTTGGGGTTTGCTGAGTTGGGGCATCAGAAATGACCAGTGTAGTAGGGCTAGAGTCTGCTAGAGTTGGGGTGTTTTGTGGGTCACGTGATATTGCAACTATACCTAATGGGCTATTTGATTTATCAGGTGGCACTACCTTTTCCAAATACTTTGCTTGTGCTCCTCCACGATCAGCAATCGCCCTCTTCCTTTTGAACGTGTGATACACAAGAACAACATTTGAATGGATAAATATGGTATGATGACAGATGGAATATGTATTGAAAATGAATAGGCAGGGCGTATTCACATACACGATGTATAAACTAAGCTAATGGCAGTTCAACAAAGTAGAAGCGATGCAAAGCATCAGTTGCAAGATATGTTCGAGCAATGTAACCTTGGAAAGTTAGAGCAAGCACCTTGATGGGTGAATAAGATAGGGCATCTTCCTCTGACTCCTCCACTAGGGAGCTACATTGACTTAGGTCTCCCTATAGCTCAGAATCATTGTTAGGATCATATTCTGAGCATGAATCTGTAGGTGGAGAGCGTTTGCATTGCATTGAATCCAGACTTGATTTCAGTCCCTTAATGCCAAGTTTGATAGCCATGGCATTGTTCTGCTTTATTCTTTTCATGCGCGCAAGCTCATAATCATTATGATGCTGTTCAGAATCTGAGATTCATGAAAACACAAAAAGTAGTCAGATTATCTATGGAATGCATTGCAGATTCAACTCGAAGAGTGTCTCCCTATAAACCCCTGCATATGCAAAGTTCACCCCCAACCGTGCTGACCAGACCACACACAGAAATACAAACCCCTTATGTCTCTATAACAGGCAGACACACATTTCAAAACTGAAGTAGGAACATTAGAGTCATATGAAATTCGTATTTGAACAAATAAACTAAGAAATTATGAGTGGCATAATGTATAGATTCAAGGGTGGAGTGTTGGTAGTGCGTCGCAAAGCAAGTAGGCAGATTGTATTCCATATAAAAGATCGAAACCTATGTAAAAGCTGGAAATGACACTTTCTTTCTATACAATGCAGTGTTCGTTGCTCACACATGATGGAAGAGATCACATAGAGAAATACTATTCACTCATGTCTACGATTCCAGTATTTAGAAACTGGGTGGTCCACCCTAAAAGAATATTGACAACAAATATGACAAGTCAAGCATAGATGTAGTGAATCAATCATTTACTTGTGAGCTTACTAGGACAAGTATGCAGAATTGTAACAACAGTAAGAGGCCGTCCAAAATCTGAATCAAGAAGTTTGTCTAGCACTTATTGTTTGCAACTAATTGACATGAATAATTGGCTATTATAGTGAATGAGAAAGAAAGACAAGTAAAATTGTCAACAAACCTGGCTTGCAGTAGTAATCTGGGTTAATGTCACTACGACCAACAATCCAAAATGACTAGTATCTGTTCCGAGGGCCGGAATTTTGAAAACCCTGTGAACTTTAGAGGTACTAAAGATTACCGAAATACATCTGAACCATTTGAAAGGATCGAGATGGACCTAGAGGGGGGGTGAATAGGTACAATTACAAATTTTAATTATTACTAAGCAATTTTAGGCAATAATGCGGAATATGAGAGTGAGCCTAACAATTTCAGGAGTAGTACTAAGTGCTAAGCAAGTAACACGTGTATGAAAGGAAACAAGCACAATATGAGATACGTAAGAGCTAAGAGACAAGTAACCACAAGTACAGAGTTAGGGTTAGGAATAACCGCAACTCCAGGAGACGAGGATGTATGCCGATGTTCACTTCCTTGGAAGGAAGCTACGTCACCGTTAGAGAGGTGGATGTTACCACGAAGGCACACCAACGCCACGAAGGCTCACACTATTCTCCCTTTGAGACAACACCACGAAGGCGTTTCTCAACCACTAGTGGTAGACCTTGGGGTGGTCTCCAAACCCTCACAAACTTTTCCGGGGGTAATCACAAAGGTCAATTCCTCTCCGAAAGACTCCTACCGCCTAGGAGTCTCCAACCTCCAAGAGTAACAAGAACGATGGGGAAAAGCTCAAGACTTGCTCAAATCACGAATTCCTTTGGTGCAAAGAAGGAGAGGGAGTAGATCTATCACTTGATTGGACAACTTCTCTCAAATGCTCTCAAATCCCTTGGGGATCTAAGATTTGGTGTGGAGGAGTGAGAGAGAGAGTAAAATGTGTTCTAGGGTTTGTTCAAAGTGAGTGGTCAACCCTCCCCCATGGGGAAGAAGGGCTATATATAGTGTGAGCACAAATGTGGCCGTTATAGCATATGTGAATGGGCAGGCCGGACATCCGGGCAGGGTGGCCGGACATCTGGGCTGGCGAGGCACTAGAAGAACAGAGGAGAAGCCAGGAGAAAAACAGATGGGCCGGACATCCGGAGCAAGGCCCGGACATCCGGTGACACAGGAGGCCTGGACATCCTGGCTAAGCCCGAACATTCGGCAGCAACATGCAAACCTACTGGAGTCGGGATGACAGGGAGCCGGACATTCGGGGAAAATACCGGACATCCGGCGTGGCTCGGTGTCCCGGACATCCGGGGTGCAGCCCGGACATCCGGCGTGAGCGTGCAGACCTACTGGTGTCTAACCATCAGTGACCCGGACATCCGGCTGGCAGCCCGGACATCCGGCATGGGAGCAAAAAGAACATGTGCACAGAGTATTCTTGTGTGATCCTAAGTTTTTGTTGAAGCAAGGAATAATAGTAACTTGAGCAAGTCTTTAACTAACCCTACCAATCCCCTCTTAATAGTGCGGGATCCTATACTCAAGAAACCAAATATAAATCATTTTTTATGCTTCATCCTTGAGTAAAATCACTTATATGCCCATGATCCACACACTTCGATGAACCGGGAACTAACACCTGAGATTTACTTAACAACCATTGTTAGTCCCTACATGTATATTGTCATCAACATCAAAACATGATGTAAGGGCATGATTGCACTTTCAATCTCCCCCTTTTTGTTTGTTTATGACAATCACACATGTAGTATCACAGTTGTAATAAATAGTCTTAGTATTGACAAATATAAGAGCAAGAGTACAAAGTATGTTGATGTTTCTATTTGTATTTGGCTCACCCTCATTGTGAGCATGAGATGAATATGTTAGGATGCATAAGTATCTCCAGAAGATATATATGAGAGAGACATGCACACATGAAACCACCATAACACATGGACAAAACAAAATCCATACCCACAAGGTAACAACATAGTCTCACATGATCAAGATAATAAGATAACAACATAGTCTCACTTGATCAAGATAATAACATAGGTAGCAACATAACAAGTTCGAATAATAGTAGGGCTAACACAAATATCTAATACATCAAGTATGACCACATTAAGATACTATTTCTCCCCCTTTGACAGCAACAAGTAAAAAGGGGCGAAGAACTAAACGCACTCAGCCACTCCTGGCGGATGTCATCATGATCATCAAAGAACTCAGGATACTCGTCACGAGATGGGAAACCGAAGGTAGAGGTGGAAGGAGCCGCGGGAATAGGATCATCATCACTCACGGGACTCCCACGGTTACGGAGGTGCTGCTTGAGCTGATTCTTGGAGATGATGAGGCGCTTCTAAACATCATGATTCTGCTGACAGCTGAAAGTGATTGACCTCATGATAGCAGATTGAGCCTTGCTGAGGAACATGGCAAGACGTCCACGAGGAGCCGACGAGGAGGATGGAACAGAGGAATCAGTGGGTTGAGTCCCACCAGTAGACCTTTTAGACTGAGAACGAGCAGCAGTCTGAGCAGCAGGCATCACGCGCATGTGAGGAGCAGGCTTCCAACTAGAATGAACAGCAGTCTTAACCACCTCAAAGGGAGAAGTGTGATCAATCAGAGCCTGAATGAAAGGAGCATGAGGAAACTGGCGCGACTGAATGAAACTGCAAATACGGATCTCATGCCAAATGAAATGGGCTGTGTCTAGAGGCTCAGTGGGTTTGTCATGCATATGAACCATCAAGTCAATGCAATAGTTGTAAGCCCTCGAGCGATCTCCCTTCTTAAGATAGAGAGTGCGGAGCACACACTGATAGAGGATGTAGTAAGGAGCACGGAAGATAGATAACTTGTTGAGTGGACATGCAAGTTCTTCTTTAGAGAGCTGAGAGGTAGGTTTGACAAGTGGCAAGCAAGCATCAATTGCTTTGGGCTTGTGCTCAGGATCCATACTGTGGATGCAATGGCCAACACCGGAGAGACCCAAAATCTGAACAAACCTGTCATAGGTGATGCTCATAGTAGTGTTATCAGTCATCCAGGTGAGAGTGTTGTCCGGACGAAAGAAACAGGTGGCATAGAACTGCAGAATGGGAGCTTCATTCCAATCACACCTGAAGGTCATTGCGGGACAAAGGGTCATATCATCAATGATCTTGACCGGATTGTTAGGGAACATGTCAGGATTCTCACGCAGGAAGTTGAGATCCAAGTATGAGTGAGGAGCAAGTCCACGCCCACGAACGGAACTGGAATAGAGATCCTGCTGCATTCGAGTCCGGAACCGAGGATCCTCCGCATCAGCCACCATCTCATATTGATTGACATCTCGACAAAACGTAAGAAATTGAGCTGCCCCCACAGTTTTGAAGTCATGAGGACAGTGATCCCCGCTGTCAGGAAGCTCCATAGAGATGCGAAGACCACGGACAACGGGCATTGCAGAACCACGAACTTGAGGCACCGGCGCCCTCTGAGTACCAGGCTTGGACTGTCCAATGGAGTGTCTTGGTGCACTGACCTCCTCTTCCTCCCCAACATAGTCCACATCATCTGGATCCAAGGCCGACAGACTAGTGGATGGTGCCCGCTTCTTCTTCTTGGTGGTGGTGGTCTTCTTCTTCTTAGGCCGAGCATGCTCATCGGAGTCAGTTGAGCCTTGCCGGCGAACAACTGGAATGGATAATGAGAGATCCCAATGAGATGGAGCCAACAAGTATGAACAGGGATACAACAAATTAAATAATGGGATGACCATTTTTGAGCATGTCCACAGTGGTAGATCAAAAATGTGACATGTCCATGATTTAAATTGATTAGCCGAGTTCATTGACAGATTTGTAGGCTTAAACAAGAGACACCAACACTCAAGAGAGACATAGACGCCAAGATATGCATGAGAGAGTGAAACCCTAAGATTTTTCGGTCACCATAGAAGTAGAGTGGAGTAGAGATAGCATCCATACCCCTGGAAGAAGGCTCGGGGCGACCGGGGGCGTAGTTCTTGGTCCGCGCCATGAGGAACTCCGACGGTCACTCCCACAATATACCGATCCCTCCCAAGGGATTCACAACACAACCCAAGAAATGGATTGGATAGAGTCGTAGATCGGGAGGAGGAGAAGCTGTGAGCAGGAGATCGGGGCCGGAGCACGGAGGAGAGAGCTGGGGCAGCACCTGAGTGAAGGCCCGGCGGCGGCGGCTGTGAGGTGCGATGGGGAGAGGAGCGGGAGTGAATGGGGGAAAACTGCCCCCAACTCCCGAGTCCCTCCCCAGTTATGTGTGGCTGCAGTTGACGGACCGGACATCCGGGGCCTGGCCCGGATATCCGGTGAGCGGAGGTCAAAGAGCAGAGAAACAGGGGCAACGGGCCGGACATCCGCTGAGAAGCCTAGATATCCGGCGTGTGAGGGGCAGGAAGTTATAGGATCAGGGCCCGGATGTCCGGCAAGCCCGGATGTCCGGCAATCCAGTTTTGAGCAAGAGAACAATTTGCTCCAGGGCCCGGATGTCCGACAGAGGGGCCGGATGTCCGGCCACTGGACAACAAATCCAGGCAAGAGAGAGATTTTGACGGAGGCAACTAATATGATTTGACATAGACTCCGCCAAGGAGTTTTGAGAGGATTATAAAGGTGACAACCTGAGTAATTCTAAGGCCATACTAAGATGTAATAGCATCCCTACCAAAATAAGTATGAAGGGTTCACACAAGCAATGTACAAGGGGTGACCGAGGTCACCATGTTTGAGCATATGTAACATAGTGCCACAAAGATGTAGACTTTGGGTACCTAGTCACAACTCCATCATGTTAAAGCACCATAGTTCGAGAACCATGTTAAAGCCGATCGATTGGATGAACAGTGAGCGTTGTAGGGGGGGTGGATGAACAGTGAGCGGTGGCGTTGCCTCTGGATGAACAGGACCCCGTGGTGTGGAGGGCTAGATGAACAGTAGACGGTGGAGGGGTGGCCGTGGAGGGGTGGTTGAACCGGACCCCGTGGTGTGGAGGGCTGGATGAACAGTAGATGGTGGAGGGGTGGTTGAACAGTAGCCGGTGGAGTAGCGTGCGGTGGAGGCTGGATGAACAGGAGCCCGTGGAGGCTGGAGGAGGTCGAAGGTAGCCAGTGGAGGCTGGAGGAGGTCGACGGTGGAGATGAACAGTATCTCGTGGAGTCCCGTTTTGCGGTACGCCACACCCCTCCCGATGAACATGACCCCCATTTTGACCGTAGGAGGTCTGTTTCGTCCATTTTGTGGTACGCCACACCCCTCCCGAGGAACAGGACCCCCGTTTCGACTGTAGCGCTCCAACACAAGTCCGCTTCCTCTGTTTTACGATATGCCACACCCCTCCCGATCAACAGGACCCCCGTTTCGACCGTAGGAGGTCCGTTTCCTCCGTTTTGCGTATGCCAGGTCCCTCCCGATCAACAGGATCCCGTTTCGAACGTGGCCGGTCGAACACAAGGCCGTTTCCTCAGTTGTGTGGTACGCCAGGCCTCGTTTCCATCACCTATTCCGTCCAAGCCCTCCCGATGAACACGACCACGCATTCCGTTCCGACCCAGCCGATTGGCTCCCAATGAACATGACAACGACGTTGTTTCTCTGTTATGACCCAGCCATGTACTATGCGCGAGTAGGCGTTCGAGACCCTGCCCGTATGTACGTATGTGGCCGTATTTTCTTTCTTGCACCCTCGCCGTTGTACGTATGTGTACATGCTACGTGCGCGCCTCTACTATGACACGTGCACGCCTCTACTACGACACGTGCGCGCCTCTACATCGACCAGTATGTACGTACACGTTCGCGACCAGAATGACAACGCTACGTACACTTCGACCAGGTGGGTCCCGACTGTCAGGCACTTCCTTGCCTGCGAAGATGTAGCTGGTGGGTCCCAGCAGTCAGGGAGGCGAATCGTTTTGTTTTTTTGCCCGGACGCACTTCCTTGCATGCGAAGATGTAGCTGGTGGGTCCCAGCAGTCAGGGGGGGCGAATCGTTTTTTTGCCCGGACGCACTTCCTTGTGTGCGAAGATGTAGCTGGTGGGTCCCAGCAGTCAGGGGGCGAATCATTTTTTTGCCTGGACGCACTTCCTTGCGTGCAAAGGTGTAGCTGGTGGGTCCCAGCAGTCAGGGGGGGAACTTTTTTTCGCAAAATACGGTGGCCCGTTTGGTGGGTCCCCGCTGTCAGGTGGAGGAATAATTATTTTCCGCGTAATAAGGAGGCACTTCCTTGCTGCGGCCGTGGACCCAGCTGTCAGCCTCTCCACATACAGTCCACGTCTGATGGAAGTCGTTCCTTGACCACGTTGACCACGCCGCGCCGAGAGCACCAGGGCGGTGGACGATGGCGAGGCCTAGGAAGGGGACGACGGGGAGTCGGGGAAGACGCAGCAGTGGAAGCCTGCGCGGAGAGGAGTACGAGGGTTCAGTAGTTAGGCTGCGATGTGAGGCTACCATCGCCGTAGGGCCTGGCCAGCGATGGGAATAGTAGGGGACGGTGAGGCCTCCGCGGTAGCACATCCGGCCACGGGAGGCAGGAGCATGCGGCACGACCGGCGCTGCTTTGGGCGACTGGAGCAAGAAGACCAGAGGTTGAAGAAGCACTACGACCGTTGGGTGGACATCGTACGGTCATTGGAGCTAGAATCGTTTATATTGACTAAGTTGACAAAGCCCTTCGTCCCCGTCAACTTAGTAGGCCCACAAGTCAGCCTCCCACCAAGGTGGGTCCTAGCTAGTAGGGGGTATTCACTTTTTTTGTGCGTAATAAGGAGGCACTTCCGATGGGTCCGAGCTAATAGCAGGGGGAACATTTTTTTCGTGAAATACGGTGGCCCGTCGGGTGGGTCCCAGCAGTCAGGGGCAAATGTTTTTTCGCGAAATACTGGTGGCCCATCCGGTGGGTCCCCGCTGTCAGGTGGAGGAATAATTATTTTCCGCGTAATAAGGAGGCACTTCCTTGCGGCTTCCGTGGACCCAGCTGTTAGCCTCTCCACGTACAGTATTCTTCCGATGGAATTCGGTCGTTGACCACATTGACCACGCCGCGCCAAGAGCACCACGGCGGTGGACGACAGCGAGGCCTATGAAGGGGACGACGCGGAGCCGGGGAAGACGCGGCAGTGGATGCCCATGCGGAGAGGAGTACGAGGGTTCACTGGTTCGGCTGCGCTGCCGTCGCCGCGGAATAACAGGGGGTGTGGGTGAGTGGAGTGGAGGGATGGCCTGGCCAGCGGTGGGAGTAGTATGGGGGCGGTGAGGCCTCTGCAGTAGCACAGCCGGCCACGGGAGGTAGGAGCAGGCGACACGACCGGCGCTGCTTTGGGCGGCTGGAGCAAGAAGACCAGAGGTTGAAGAAGCACTATGGTCGTTGGATGGACATCATATGGTCAGTCGAGCTAGAATCGTGCATATTGACTAAGTTGACAAAGCCCTTCGTCCCCGTCAACTTAGTAGGCCCACTATACTGGGTCCCAGCTAGCAGGGGGAGTATTCTTGTTTTGGGCATAATAAGGAGGCACTTCCTTGCATGCGAAGATATAGCTGGTGGGTCCGAGCTGTCAGCGGCGGTAACATTTTTTCGTGAAATACAGAGGCCCTTTCGGTGGGTCCCAGATGTTAGGTGGAGGAATCATTATCTTGCACGTAATAAGGAGGCATTTCCTTGCGTGCGGCCGTGGACCCAGCTGTCAGCCTCTCCATGTACAGTCCACTTCAGATGCATGTCTGTCGTTGACCACGTTGACCATGCCACGCATAGAGCACCAGGGCGGTGGACGACGGCGAGGCCTAGGAAGGGAACGACATGGATGCAGGGAAGACTCGGCAGTTGTTTCCCATGCGGAGGGGAGTACAACTGTATGAGGGTTTACTGGTTTGTCTGCCGTCGCCGGAGAATAACAGCAGGTGTGGGACTGTGGGTGAGTAGAGGGATGGCTAGGCCAGCGATGGGAGTACGGTGGGGCAGTGAGGCCTGCGCGGCAGCACAGCTGGCCATGGGGAGGAGGGAGCAGGCAGTCCCGCTAGCGCTTGTTTGAGCGGCTGGAGCAGGAAGAGCAGAGATTGAACAAGCACGATGGCCGTTGGATGGACATCCAACAGTATACATGCCATCCGTGGAAAGCCTCAAATATGTGGAAAACAGCATACAGCCCATCCACCATTATTTCAAATAGTTTACAGCCCATTTGTTAATTCTTACGGGTTTTTTTGGAGCTCATATTCTTTTTGTTAGCATTACAACCCATATTGTGGCCACGGTTAAAAAATTATACGAAATTTTGCATATGTCGGTGTGGTCTGAACTGTTTTTAATCCTGAAATTTCGAGTCACATTCAGACTGATTTTAAAAATAAATGTATATCAATATAAAATCCAATAAATGTCCACGCATAAAAATCAATGCAATTTAAAATCTCGAAATGAAAAAAAGATATTTGAAACTAATTGCCGGTTTGATGTGTTTTAAAAATGTACAGCCCATTTCTCATTATTGATAGGCCATTTTCTCGGCCAGCCGAATGAAGCTCTCCTCGTCTTGAAAGATTTGTAGCCCAACAGGCCTGATAAAGTGACTTACTTGACAAATCACAAAAAAACTGGGCTAGCCATTTTCAGAAAGAAAAAAAACTACTGGGCTGGTCTGTGGTAAACATAAAAGAAAAGGATGTCTAGACAGGCCAGAGTGTCCCGCACAGCCCAGTTGACACCCTGCTTCCGTCTCAAAAACAAATTAGATAAATGCCACTCCAATTATGGCAATTCATAAAAATGCCACTCCAATTATGGCGATTCATAAAAATGTCACTGCAATTTCCAAACTTTGAAAAATGCCACTGCAATTTTTGCAAACTTTGAAAAACGCCACTGCAGTTTGCAAACTTTGAAAAACGCCACTCCAGACTTCGAAAAATGCCACTAGAAATGGCATGAAATGGCATTTTTCAAAGTTTAGAAATTGCAGTGGCATTTCTCGGAGGCATTTATCAAATTAACCCAAAACAAAAATAACTGGGCGAGCTGCTGGGTCCCTGGTGTCAGCCGCTTGTTGTGCAATTCTCTCGTTTATTGACTACGTTGACAATGACATGGGACCCAGATGTCAGAAATCCACTAGGAGGAGCCATTTTTTATTGGCTTGAAATAAGGAGGCACTTGCTTGCGTACTACCATGACCTTGGCGGGTCCCTACTGTCATCCTCTCCACGTACAATCATCTCCTGATTGTGTACGCATCAACTTGCTAGGCCCACAAGTCAGCATCTAAACTCGTGAAGGACAAATACAACCCATTTACAAAAATAATAGCCCATTCCATACGTTCAAACGGAAAGTTCAACATTCAGAGCAAAGTAACAGGTCTGATCCACATATAGAGTACTGAACTTCCATGTTGACAACCATCATAACCAAGTTAACTATCTACTCCCACTAGACAAGTACTAACTTACTCTTAGCTAACTAGACGATGCCGGCCGCCATCTGTGGTACACGCTAACCGCCGGCACCGGCGTCCTGCGCCTCACCTCGGACTTGCCAGAGGTGCGATAGGGGGCGTTGCTCGCGCGCGTTGGCCCTTTCCATGCCGGCGTGGTCCACCGAAGCTTCGACTTCCAAGCGGGAAACCCACTTGATGAGCTGGTAGTAAAAATCGGTGTCGCGAACGCGTGTGTGCCTGACAGCCTCCAGGGCTATTTGTCGGGCGCCGGCCTCCACTTAGTCGGCCCAGTTGTGGGCGCTCTACTCGCGACTCAGAGTGTCGTGCGCTGCTGCTCCATGTCCCGCTGGCGGCGCAAATCGGCAATACGCTGCTCCTCCGCCAGGCGGTCGCGCTCCAACAACTCCTGCCCCTCCGCCATGCGGTCGCGCTCCAACAACACCTCGATCTGCGCATTGCCATCTAAAGACAGATAGAATGCCTCCTCCCTCCGTCTGCCTTCCGGTGAAAAACCGAACACTAGTTCCGGCGGTGACTGCCTCCGGCGTTGCCTACCGCGGACGGGCGGGGGCATGGCGGACGTGGCGAGTGATGTTGGGCCGGTGGGGGCTTATGAGGATATGGCGAGTTGGGTCACGGTGGCACTGGAGAAGGCCGAGAAACAGTACTTATAGAGGGGAAGGTAGCGCGACGGTCATCGGAATTCAATGCATAATGGCTTAGCGCGCCAGCTTGCCGTGGAAAACTAGGGAAACTGAAATTATGATTGTGCCGTCCCGTCCCGTCTGGGTCGCACGCCGGCATGGCGGTCAAACGAGTGCACTCGAATCATCTCCCTCCTTGTCAATAATGATTTCACGGATTTAAAAAGCCCGCAACAATTAAAGCGTATCTTTTTTCGCATTAGTTAGCTGCCTTAATTATGGCCGGCTACATGCAGGCACTCAGAATCGCTCGCAGGCAGTACGCGAGGCAGCATGCAACGAGTCGCAGCCGAGGGCACGCATGTAGCCACTTAAATTGCTGGAATTAATTAGGCTTAAACCTCTGCATGCCGTTAATTATTTCCATGCCTTGGTCTTGCTGCTTTGCTCACGGGACTAATAAACCCGGACGGAGGGAGTACCTTGGTTGGTGAGAGGTTTGAATTAAGCCCTGCAAACCGGAAAGGAGGTACTAGTACATGCGTGATCCGCTATTTATTCGTGTAGGATCGACTAGGTCGTTTCTTGAATTGGGCCCTGCAAACCGGAAAGGAGGTAGTACGTGCGTGATCCGCTATTTATCAGCAAAATGCTACACGTACGGCCTTTTACGGGACTGATACAAACCCTTCCATAAAATCTCTCAAGCCCCCCTGATTTTCACCCATGTGGGGCCCCTCACACCCCCATTATCCAATTAAAATATGCCAAATCAGAGATCAGCCTGTAAACTTAAGTAAGCTTCCGTATGTCTAGCAAAACTCATTTATCTGTGTAGGATCGATAGTGTAGCTTGTCAGTTTCTTCAGAGGTAGGCATTTTTATCCGTGTAGGATCGATAGTGTAGTTGGTCAGTTTCTTCAGAGGTAGGCATTTTTATTCAAAAAACTGCCACTTCGCATCTTGCGTCGCAAATAAAACTGCCAGGAGCGCATTTTTAGGCTAGCTAGTGATCGATCAGTAACTTGTAAACACTGAGCGAACAGAAATAAGTAACTATTAATGCATCTCAATGATTCATAGATCATATACAAATATGTAGCTCCAAAAGCAAAGATCGGCCACTTCGGATCTTGCGTCGCAAGACTCGCAACTAAAACTAACTAGTACGATTCCCATATATAAGATCAACATGTTAATGCATCTCAATGATTCACAGATCATATACAAATATGTAGCTCCAAAAGCAAAGATCTAGAAAAAACATTTGTTCTTCCTACTAACATGGATGCTTCTCTTGGCCAACATTCAGTACAGACTGAAAGAAAATTTTGTTTGTGAAGTCTACAATTCCTCTTGCAAACGTAAGTGGTTTCACCAACAGCTGGAACCATGAGAATGAACCACACATGATGGAGGAACATCCACTGCAATATGATTTGGTCTTCTCTCGATCACACCATGAGACTAATTTCGAAATACAAACTTTAACTTAGGGAAAATGATGCCCATTGTATAATCTGACCAAAGCAATGACGCACCTAGTGTTGGCTAGTAAATAGTACAGTACTACTTTTCTGCAGTCCATGAAGTGACTATCCAATCTTTGTGTCTATTTTCAAATGGCACTGCATGCAGTGACTATACTATTCTCTTGTGCAGTTCAACCAAAATTGCAGACACTTTGTTTGTTTGCCAAATAGCAATGGGCAGACATCTCTGTCTGCACAAATATCAAGCAGCTAGTAAACATATACCACACCATGTTCACAGTGATGGAAGAGGTGAAATTGATACAACCGAAATTGAGCATCCAATCATTGAATCTTGTCCTGCACCTCCAATGTAGGTCCACCCTGCCAATAAATTCACATGCAAACCACTAGTATTACTATCTAATGACAGTACAAAAAGAGTAGCAAGGTAGTAGCAAACCATGTACCTTCGTAATGAACTGCTCATAGTGCCACCAATTGGATATAAAGGTTTGGAAAAAAACATGCTCCTAATGTTGAACCAGTTGGACTTTTTGTGCAGTTCCACTAAAATCGAGCATCCCTGTTTGCATAGATATTGAAAGTGTGATTACTATAAAAGTGGCACTAGTTGAAGCATAGACTCACAAATATAAGGATTCCAATTTCTTAATGGGAAAAGGTAGCAAGACTGTTTCTAACCACCTGTTTGAAGGAATAAATAAAGCAACAGCAGCTGATGTCAGGAAGGCATACATAGTTTTTTCTAAAAAACTGAGCCATTCCTGACATTTCCTCTTCTTTTAAGCAAATTTTGTGCAGTTCTACTAAAATAAAATGTCATCACCACCTTGACAATTCAGTGACACTGTACAAAAGGAAATGACTTAACATTACATCATGATGTCGGGTATGTAGTCGACAGGCATTAGAGACAAACATACAGACCTCCTCCGATAACATAATGAACATTAATTTTAACAAAGGTGTGACTAGCTTTACCGGGATAATTTGAGTGAACTCTACACCCTTTGTTCCTTAATATAAGATGTTTTTGCAGTTCAATTTAAAGTACCCAAACGTCTAGTATTTAGAAAAACAGGTAGTAGTTTTCTTGAGCACATATCTGGGAAAGCTTGCCACACTTTATTTATGTCCATACGCTAATGCAACACCATTCGAATACTACAAATATACACCAATCTAGTGGCTAGTGCAACAGTAGAGTAGTTAGTTTATTATAGGGTACAGTACAATGGTTTTACTGAACAGATTTCAATAAACTCTAGCACTGGAAGGTTTCTATAAGAATTAACAATACAAAATGTAAAGGTAACAAGTTCCAGCATTGGTATACTAGCTATGCATGAGCATTAAACCAAATACAGAAGTCTGAAGGTAACTAGCATTATTAACTAATGACAGTATTAAAAAATTGCAAACCATGTACCTCCAAGGTAAATATCATTTCGAACTCAGGGGGACCTTAAAAATTGCTATCCCAATCTTGATAATCGATCAAACATAAAAACTTGATCGAACGAATCAAGAGAACAGCCGGAGGAGGAGGTGCCCACTCTTGACCTTTCCTCTTGTCTTCGTAATTGTCTGTGCAGTTTAACCAAAATAAAATGACATCAGCGCCTTGGCATTTTGGTGACACTGTACAAAAAATTTAACTTATCTCATGAAAGTGAGGTATGTAATCTATAAGCATTAACAGTGCAAAAATCTAAAGGTAGTAACAAGTTTCATCGTTGGTATACTGGCTGTGCAACAACATTAGAATGCCTTAGCTGAAAAATATTTAAGACATCTACAATCAATAGCTAACCCTGAAATAATACAGTGACATTAAATGGCATTGCTTAAATTTATCGGTGGCATTAGACTAAGAGCGGCATTAGTTAAATGTGGCATCACTTTAGCAGTAGCATTGCTTGACTTGACTGCTGGCATTATACTAACAGCAAAAAAAGTGGCAATAAGAGCATGGGAGGCCCATTCGGACAGTGGGCGCACCGGTACGATGTACCTCCACGGACGCAGAGTGGTGAGGGAGGTATGGTTGCCCAGAGCAACAAATATCCAGGAAGCATATGTGGATTACGTCCCATTTTTGTTCTCTTTAGCCACCTTTTTCCTATGTGAGGACAACAAACCGATCGACCTGGTCATTCTCTATTGCGTTGTCATGCCTTTCTACCCTTCTTCAACCAAGAGACACGAGACTCGTTCCTTAGCTACTGATTTCCCCTTTTCAACCTAGATGCGGGTTCGCTGCCTACTCTGTTGGACAGTACAGTCTCCCTTCCTTTCCTTATTCAACCCAGACATGGATTATTCTACATGAAGTAGGGTTTCCTTTAATAGTGCAAATTATGGTTTTCGTCTGCGTGGCCAGCAGAGCAGAGGATAGCAAATTGGGAAGACGGTGGAGTGTAAAAAGATCCACATGCAACGACGTGCCAGATGGGGCAATAGAACAAGGGTATGGTTCGAAAAGAGGTAGCATACCTGAGGGTCGGCGGGAAGTGGCTTCGCTCGTGGTCGTCGTCCTCCGCACACACTACGGCAGCGAGCTTGGGGACGAAGGCCATCCCGCGCGGGCGCTAGATCTGAGAGGACGGCCTTGTTGTCAGTGCGTGACCTCGCTCGCCGACGACAAGTGCGTCAACGCTGCATGTCCTTTTCTTCCCCGGCGGGTCTGTGACCACCGATGAGGAGGGAGAGAGGGGCCATCTTTTTTAGATCTGGAGAGAGGGTGGTAGTGTGAGAAGCAAGTGGGCAGCCCTTGGCAAGAAAGCGCTGAAGCTCCAGCCTATATGTCTTTTTTATACTACTAGTACTGGAGGTGGAGTAGTGGTAGAGTAGTTTATATTTTCTCTGCGTACAGTACTAGTTACTCGTGCTTCAAAACTGAACGGCACGCCATTAAAAAAATAAAGGTCGATAACTAATGCGGCACCTCGGGCCAACACAGCCAGATCGCATTTTGCACGAGAAATTACACACCATGTTTCATTGACATGTGGTCTCGTTCCAACATATCAGTGAGATGACGGCGAGTAGTAGGAGTATTTCCAAACCGACATGTAGGCAGGGGCGCTTCTTCGTGAACCGTGGCAAACTGGCAACCGTCCACCGACTCTTTGCCTTTCCCTCTCGATTTGGAACTGCTGTCGCACGCTCTTCCTCTCCCTCCTCCATTTTTCTTCAGCCCTTCACCCTTTCTTCTGCCATTGTTCGATCGTCTTCTCCATGGAGGGAACAGGACGGAAACGACCCCGTTATTCTTGCCCCGATCTGAAAGATGACGTGGTGGAGGAACTCATTGATCGGTGCGACGTCATCACCTCGTCTAGCATGGTAGGTTCGTTCAAGCCCATTCTCGACTCAACTAATAACATCATTACAAGGAACCCAAGAGTCAAGGAGCGGTTTGATCTCCCCTATCTTCTTCACCGTGACCCTGATGACTGGCGCCATCACGACGGAGGCCTCGCCCTGTGCAAGTTGATGCCGCTTGATAATGATATGTATAATGTTAAGATGCCATCGTTTGAGGGCAAGGCTTGGGCAGGCGCAAATGGAGATTGGGTTGTTTACATTGGGTCCAACTGCGAGTGGGAACTTGTGAATGTGTACACTCGTGACCGGGTTCCACTTCCAAAAATCTCAGCAGACTGCCCAGAGGTTGAGCACACCGGTATCGTACGCACGTTCAAATACAATCATGGTGAATGTCTTCTACGGAAGATAGCAATTTCTCGAGTTCCCAACCGCTCTTGGAATTACAACAACTATGAAGTTGTTTCTATCTTTGACAGGCTTGTTGCCGTCCTTGGTGGTTTGACTGGATGGATATTGCTCAAAAATCAGTTTCTGTACATGGAAGAGTACTGTGATGCAATTCAATACGAGGGCCTTGTGTTTGCTGCCATCACTCGTGGCACTGTTTTTGCATGGCATCCTTGTTGTTTCGGTACGTTTGTCTTCCACCGTAATTATAATTGTTTCATCCACATGCATGCGGGTTAGCAAGTTCCCCTTTACTAATTAACCTTCTTCTTGTGTTTCCAAGGTCCTGTGAACATTCCACCATGTATACTTGAAGATTTTTATAACCAAGGGGGAGATGACGATGGTGATGATCACGAGCATGAGGACGAGCAGCGCCCATATACTCTTTGGCGCCTGGCAACTAATTCCGATGGATCACCTCTTCTCGTGTGTATACAGCCCACTGATGATGTTACTGCTAAGGAAGCAGGTGTAGTCTCCCATGGTCGCACTCTCCGGACATATTCCAACACCCGTTTCATGGTATTCGGGATGGATACTAGTGTGCTAGCGCCAACTCCTTCTCCCTGGTACAGAATTGATAGTCTTGGAGAAAACTCACTCTTCCTTGGACAAAACTATCCAATGATGGTGAAAGGCGATCCAACTGCTGTTGGCACAACATTACTACCATTTATGAGAAGCAACTGTGTCTATACCTCGGACATTTTGGTGGTTCCCTACCCTGGTACAGATATAGTAGGCCGCTTCAGCCTGGATGATCAGTCTTGCGTTGGTCTCCAGATCAACAATGGATGGCCAGTCCCAGAGAATCACTTGTGGTTCAAAGCAAGTGTTTCCAATGCCGAGGAATGGTTGAGTTGAAGTTCATTTCATTGCTTGTTATTTGTTGTGTGGTGAAAACTTTAGTATTTATAATGTATCCGCGTTGTCGATGTGGGTTGATGACCAGTTGTATGTAATAAAATGATATGCCTATGATAAACTTACTAAATTTATGAATGGCTTTCGAGTCGCTTCTGTGAGTGAGTGGTGTGACGAGGCAAAAAAATATTTTCTGAATACATAATTGTACGTGCATTGCAACAGGTTATCAGATGAGGCCAATCAACAATAGTAGTACACTATTTGTACTAGCTTCACATGCTTCGTGCGTCATGCGGGTGTTTTTACTGTAGCCATAATGTACTACGTAACCAGCACCTCAAATCCTCGATACTAGTAGTACTATATAGTAAGTAGTAGGAGTAGTAGGGTGGCATGGGCCAGAACAAGCATTCACGTCCAGGAGTACGGCACACGCCACTAGCACGACTTTCATCTGACACCATATTTCTTGGAGTCCGTGCTAGAGCAATCTCTTCAACCTCATCGTTTCTCTAACTCATCCATCGCGCGGCGGGCGAGGTGGGGGTTTGCCGATAGTCGATTTCCTCAACTGCGGTCCCACTTGTAAGGCCAACTCCAACGCTCTATCAATATATGGATGTACTCTTCTTCCCAATACAAAAACTTGCATCCATTCTACTCCCTCCGTTGCACAATACATGCCTTCTATTTGTCAAAATATATATGTATCTAGACATGTTTTAGTATATAGGTACATCCATTTTTGGACAAATGAAAGTCAAGTATTTTGGAACGGAGGGAGTACACAATAAAGTTCTTAAGTTAGCACAACTAGTCTAATCCGAGAGCACAACCGAAGATTTGGTCGGGTTCTTCCTCCTTTTGCCAACACGTGGGACATCCAGCATCCAGGTCGTGTCATGAAAGAAAATAGAGTGGTAGTTGAAGTCACGACATGTGCATCTTGGGTTAAACTGTAAATAGATTCTTACTACTCTTGAGTAACTCCAAATGCGGCCACCAAAGATCTTTCTTGGATTTGTTTTTCATCACCAGCACGTCGAGGTGAAAGATGTGCAGGTTCAGTGGGTCCGCTTGCGTTTTCACTGACATGTGGGACCGCATGTGAGCAAATAGACGATGGGCTCCGCGCGTCCGCTGGCTGGCTGAGAAGAGAGATAGAGGAGGGCTGAGCATGGACTACAGGAAATTTGTTCTATGTACCTCAATATAGGCTTGATATAGTGGGGTGGCATGGGCCATAACTAGCATTCACGTCTAGCAGTACGGCACACGCCACCCACATGAGTCCCATCCGACACCAATTTTCTTGGAGTCCATGCTACAGCCAACTCTTCCCCCTTCTGTTTTCTCAGCCATCGCGTGGTGGGCGGGGTGGGGGTTTGCCGATAGTCGATTTGCTCAACGCGGTCCCACTCGTAAGTGAAAATGTAACACCGCACACATTCCTGCTTGAGTGGCGTGCCGGACCAACCGTGTGGGGGTGCGACGCGAACACGGTAGGCTTTTCCTTTTGAACTCGTAACTTGTAAAATTTGGTTCTGCTCCATGGCGCGATCGATAGATAGAAAATAATGATTTTGCCTAGAGTAATGAGAAGTTTGGTTCTGGTGCCGTTCATGCATGGAGTACGTACGAAAATTATGAAGTTGATGCAGAAGGTAAGATAATTACTGTAGTATCATATACTACTACATGGATTTGACGGAAAGATAAAAATACATACGGATCCATCAACGACATCCTCACGCCCTAGTGTGTCGGGTCACCAACCGACGTGTAAGGAGCAGCGGCGTTGGCGGCGAGCTCAACGTGCTTCTGAACAGTGCCGTCCAAGGTTGCCCTGCGGTCCAAGAAAGCCAGCATCCTATCGTCCTCCTCTTGCATGTAGTAGTCCTTGTGGACGAATTGCGCGTAGACGTGGGTGATTATGTCGATGGTGTCTTACTGCGCCAGGCGCTGCGCGGCGAGCGCGACCTCGAGGTGGACATTCTCCGACGCGACGGCGGGCAGTCACAGGGCCACCAGTGCATCGAAGAAGCTGTCACCATAGTGGCCGTTGAGGGTGGCGGGCATCGCAGAGCCTGGGCGCATCGGCTGGAGGCTTATGTCAAAGTCGTCTGCGAGCTTATTGACGACGGTGAACTTGTCGAGGAAACCGACGAGGACTTCGTCGAACAAGGAGACGAAGCTGTCGTCCAAGCATCCCCTCGCCCTGGTGGCCTCAAGCAATACTACCTGGAGACGTTCCTCATTGCCGGGCCGCAAGCCGGTGTCATGGACCATCTGGCACAGCCGGCTGATGCTCGCGCTCATCGCCTCCATGGGTCTAGCTTAGCTTCTAGTCAACTGATCTTGCGATTCGAGTGCTCACTCTTGCCCTCGGTTAGCGTGCGTAGGTGCGTAGGATTTCGTACTACTCCTCGGCCCTCTACTGCACCTGCCTTTGGCTGTATGATAGGTGGGCCAGCCACCCCCTGGGCCCACGTGTCATTCACCCAAAGGCAGTTGTCGTAAGTCAATGAAGCTGCGTCCCCCTCCGTGTCGGTGTAGTATAGTCATCTCACCAGACCTCTAGTTGGGGCCAAACGAGAGAAGTTTGATGTTTACTGGTTTATTGGTCCCCTTTGCATTTTGCGCCAAGTTTTGACCTTTGATTTAACTAATAAAATGTTAATGCATGTAAACAAAAATGTTGTGTAAGTCACATTACGAAAACCAAATAATCCCAAAACACTTAGGCACGGTGCATTAACTCCCTCCTTGTTTCTTATTTCGTGACATATCAACCAATGAGAGATGTGGGCCGTGCATGCTTTCAATGACTTGAGACTACCAAACATGACATGCAGTGTTTAGTTCATTGCATGTAATCCTATTAGTACTCTAGTTAGCAATAAAACATTAAGTTCTCTCACCAATAGGAATAAAACACCATGTATTTATTTACAGAGGGAGTAGTACATTTTTTGTGACATGCATTACTAGATATTGCTAGTCAAATACTAAAATCCAGATGGACGTGGTAGTACTCCTAAATCCAGACGCTGGTGCTACTAGTACTAGTAGTAGTACTACCAATGTAGTAGTAGGAGTACTAGTACGGTACTACCCGTTGGTCAAATTATTACGTGCTGCTCCTCACAGTGAAGTGACAAGACCCTGCGCCGGAGATGACACCTGAGTATAGGCGCCGTGTTTGGCATACCATAGTCAGCCTCACCGTCTGCAGTCACTATCATCATGGCTGTAGAGCTAGCCTGCTTACAACTAGCCTTGCTCGACATAATTTCCCGTGTGTAGATGCCCGTGCATTGCACGGAACACCAAGATTGGGGGTGGATGGCTCCGGCAGCGGCCATCGCGCCAGATTTTTCCACGGCCTTCTAGATGTGGTGGGGAGGAGATAAGGCTGATTGTGAGAGACAAGGAGTTGTTTGTAAAAGGGAACAAGTGCGGGCATCTTTTTGCAAAAATGGAGAAGCTTGGTTTGTATGCGTCAGATCTAGATCCGACAGCTATTGGTGAAAGATGGGAGGCACAACATCATCACCAACTCAGGACCTGTTTGATTCGCAGGATTTTGAAAATGCAGGAATAGGACACGACAATATTACAAGTTTCAAACTGATATTACAAATGTTAGGAGTAATGCTGCACCTACGAAGAGGGAATTACTAGGAAGTTTACGTAAGAACTTTCGTTACTTTAGGTGGATGCAGCATTATCGTACAAACTAAAATCCACCGCCCTGACAAGTCACTAATGGGCAAATAAGTTTTCGAGTCTCTGGCCACTTGATGTTTCAAAAACAAATTCAGCTTCTACGAAGACTTTGTCATTTAGGCTTAGACACTTGCGGTGATCAGCACGCCATTCATTGTTGCGCCAGAGAACGCCAAACCTCATTACCTTGAGCACACTTGCCTCCAGAACAAAGAACATGGCCAATTTAATCTCAGATGTGCTGCATCGGTAGTCAATCAAATCAATTTCTATAAGATGGAGATCAAGGCATTCGATGAGATTGTTATAGTGCAACACATTTTTCACTTTTGGGTCTTTTTTATCTGCAAAAGAAGAGAACATATTAGAGCAGCTGGCTGCATAAGATTGTCATGTCATCAAGAGGTACCAATATCATTCGCTCATACGATAGGGTTGGCTGGCTAGTGATATTTCTCTCTCTCTCTCTCTCTCTCTCTCTCTCTCTTTCTTTCTGTTTCCTCTCATTTAACTAGGAGCACGTGAAGAGCTTGGGCATTTTTTGCCTTCCACTATGTGGCCGATGCCATATTTCGCAAAAGTATGCCACATAATACGTATCGATGTCAAATCAAAAGATTTTGGCACCGCTCTCGCGATGTGAGAGAGTTGGCACCGCTGTGCACACAGACCCACATGTATAAACAAATCAATCAAACCAACTACACCAGCCTCTTACTCTCCCAAACAAGTGTTTTTTTATTGCCTTAGTCCTCTTTCTCTCCCACGCAGTGTTTTTTCATTGCGTGAGTTAATTTGGCACCGGAGCAAAGTAGGTGATCCAGATTGGGGCACCACGTGAGCAATGGAGGGGCATCGATGCCAAATACATCACAAGTGAATTTGGCACATGTTTTGGCCTACAAAGCCCACTTTTGTACTCCCTCCGTCCCAAAATTCTTGTCTTAAATTTGTCTAAATACGGATGTATCTAGTTATATTTTAGTGTTAGATACATCCGTATCTTAACAAATGTAAGACAAGAATTTTGGGACGGAGGGAATACTACCTTGTATTTAGTATAACATTTTGACCATAGATTTACCTAAGAAAATGCCTATGCATGTCACTAAAAATTACACCATTTGAAATTATGTTCAAATATGAATCCAACGATATAGTTCTTAGTGACATGAATTAACATTTTGTCAGTTAAATCTATGGTCAAATTTTGATACTACAAAATTGGAAGAGTAAACCAGGACAGAGGTAGTACTTGCTCTTAGGGTAACCATAGAGTTACTGGAGTAGTCTAAGTTACTTTCCACTATGACTAGCCTAGGCTACTATAGTAGTACATCATAAAAATTATGCAGGTGATCACGTGAGAAAAAATACTAAAAACATTTCTTTCGGTGCAGTGCGTAGATGCAGTTTTGAACACTACACTTGTCATCGTAATTTGGGAAAATTACGAAAAAGTTGAGCTACGTTGTGATTACCGTTTACTTATAGGAAAGAAGTTTCACCTTGATGAGTAGATTCTCCGTGCACGGAAAGCATGTAAGGAATCCAACAACTTGATCTAGATTGGGGCTGATATATTTTAGTGCTAAGATCTTCACTGTGCGCATGGACTGGGTCAAGCTTGTGGGAATCATTTTCTAGAAGACGGTCGTAAATACATCAAGAAGAAATTTAAAAATGTGAATTTCAAGAAGATGGAGAAGAAGATGAGTGGTGTACCTGAAACGATTACGGATCCAATAAAGAGTTTGGAGAATTTGGCAGACGAGTACACCAACGCCGTCAATTTCGGCGCGTCAATGACCCTGATTTTTGTTGGACCTTCTAGATCCGATACAAGCAATCTCTCAAGGAAAGGCGCATTCTCAATGACCATAACGTGGAACAGCTGGAGTGATCTCTTCCCAATTGATGTCTTGTTGCGGGGCCATCAAGACACATAAATCCATCGGAGATTCGTCGAGGCGATGTGGAGGCTAATGAACCCGTGGATCCGCTCAAGACGAAGGTACTCGAGCGCAGTACAGCTGCGGAGCAGGTGCTCCATAGCCTTCTTCGAGATGACAACGTCGAAGAGGTCGAGCTGCTTGAGTTGAGGGAGAATAAGGGCGGGCGCGGCATTAATCTAGGGAAGATAGCAGGAGCCGAAGCTGGCGTGGTGCAGCATTGGCGTGAGGCGTAGCGCGGACGGCGGCAGAGAGCGACATCGTCCAGCTTCAAAGCTGAGCTCCTCGAGCTGATCTAGGGCAGGGGATAAGAACCACTCATCGAACTTGGGTTGGACCTTGCAGTTGGTACTGAACATGCGGATGTCAAGGCGTCTGGCTGGCCCAGGGTGCGATGAAAGGATCTTGGAGACTGCGGCCATGCGTTTGCAATCCCCGTCGCAGAGGCAGCTGTCAACGGTGAGGTTGAGGGGGACGCAGCGCCAGAGGGGGCGCCACCGCTGGGAGAGCAGGGCAGTCCGCACGGCAGATTTGGTGGGGAGGAGGCCGATGATGACGAGCAACATGTCATCGGGGAGGTTGCTGATGAAGTCCAGGCTCACCGGATGCGGTTTTGGCTCGAGCCGCCTCCGCTTGTTGGCTGCCTCGCCATCCATCTCAACCGGCGGCGACGCTGGTGTACACGTGTGCTGGTGTGTGTTGTGTGTTGGGTGTGCGCGAGTGCGTCCTTCTGTGCATGCCGCCGCGTAGTGGTGAATTGTGCGCGAGTGCGTCCTTCGAGCGCAAGAAGTTTGTCCTTAATGCGCCCTCAATTTACTAGCGTGTGGGGTGCTACCCCGAGTGGTTTCAACTTTGTTTATTTCACCGCGTGTAGGATGGGCCTCTAGTTTACTTATTTTCACCCACTGCCACATGGGCCAGCACACCAAGATACAGAACACGAGCTGACAACGCAGCATGTGGATTGGTTGACCGGTCAACTAAACAATATACAGAGCTATATGCTGACATAGTGAGCGTATAATCCGTCGGTATAGAGAGTTCGAGTGAGAGGGGAGGCCCGTGAGAGATAGCAGAGAGAGGGAGAGAAAGAGCTACTCCCTCCGTTCGATAATGTAGTTCCAACATTTTTTTAAGTCAAACTTTTGAAACTTTGACCAAGTTTATAAAGAAATTACTTATATCTACAATACCAAATATGAATTATAGTATGAAGTAAGTACATGTTGTGATGAATCTAATGATTGTTCTAGATGTAAATGTTTTTCTCCACATATACCTGGTCAAACTTTTCTGAGGTTTGACTTTTCAAAACATCCATATGCTTATGGACGTGATAGAGTCCCTAACGAGAGAGAGAGAGAGAGAGAGAGTGAAGAAAGTGTGTGTGCGTGTGTGAAAGAGACATGGACAACACACGATAAAAGTAGAGAAAAAGTGTGTGTGTCTTATGCAAACATATCACACATGCATCTTCGAGAACAGAGGCAAGGTGAGGAGATAGTGTGTGGTTGTTTGGAACCGAGAGAGGAAGACCCCTAGCATGTGGCCAAGAGGGGTCTGACAAACAAGGGAGAGAGGTCGAGAGAGACGTACAGAGAAAATGCAGACATGGGGAGGAGAGAGTGTATGTTTGTCATAGAGAGATCCCCTGGAGATCGTGATGGGACTACATGGGTGGGAGATCGAGTGACAAGGTGTGTGCGCGATAGAAGATGCCCCGAGAGATATCGAGATAGATGTATGGATGGAAGGAGACAATACGTCCTGATGGCTAGTAAGAGATAATCATACTTAGGAGGGGGAAGGAGTGCTTGCACCTATGGCCCTGTTTGGGTACTCTAACTCAGTTAGAGGTTAGAGTTAGATTCTAACCCTGAACTAACCCTGAACTAACTCTAAGTAAAGAGGTGTTTGGATGGCAGGGTTAGATGGAGCGCGGATACGGCGAGGCACCTTCACGGGCGGTGCGAGAGGGAGGGAGGGAGAGGATGAGAAGCTTCGAGGAAGTGGAGAGGGATCTGCTGCGGAGAGAGCGAGAGAAAAAAGTGTTTATTAGCGATCCCGAGAAGAACTAACCCAAATAAGCACCTCTATGGGTTAGTTTTTTGGATGGGTTAGATGCATCTAACCCAAACTAACCCTCCTGTTTGGATCTTTTTGGGTTAGTTGACTCCAAACTAGCCCAAACTAACTCTAACCCATGGATCCAAACAGAGCCTATGATGGAGTGAGGGATTATGGTACTTAGGGGGGTGCATGTCACATGGAGAGAGAACAAGGGCGAAGAGTGTTGGATGGGTCTATATGTACAGCGCGAGCGAGACATGTGTATGTGTGAACTAGGGAGATATAAGGCCAGTTTGGCTTGCGTCATGAGCATCTTTTGCGTGGCCTGGGGTTGTGGCTGGATTTCATGCACGCTTGTTTGGTTGCTACCCTGTGAAAAAGAAAGCCCACTTGGGCTGGGTTCCCTTGCACTTTAATTAGCCTGGCTGAACTCCAGACAGTGCAAGTAGCCTGGCCCAAGCGACCGATTTCGAACGCCTGGCCGTGCCTGGTCGTGCGGCCACAAGGCTAACAGCAACATGGATGGATATTAGCATTAAATAATTGATGCATGGATTGATTGATGGGACGTTGATGCTTTGCCTGGCCCAGGCATGAATCAAACGCTTCAGCACCACACAAGCCTGGCCAGGCAGAAATATTTTACATCTCACGTCCACACCAGGCAGTACCGGCCATCAAGGCATGAGGGTCAGGTCACGAACCAAACTGACCAATAAAGTTTGAGAGGGATTGAGGAGCCCCGATAAGGCTGAGTGGTGCGTCACATAGCTGAGAGGGGGAAGGAGATATTCCATCCGCTCGATAATGCAGTGCATGTAATTTTTTTAGAAGTCAAACTTTGGAAACTTTGTTCAGGTTTACACAAATGTTATTTATATCTACAATACCAAAGATACATCATACAAAACTACATCTCATGGTGAATCTAATGGTATATATTTTCCGTACTAGATGTAATTCTTTTTCTCCACGTACATGGCCAAACTTTGTGATGTTTGACTTTTCAATAAATCTATATGCTATGGACGGAGGAGAGTGCCTCAGTCGAGACAGATCAAGTGCGTGTGAAGGAGAATGAGCAAGTGTGCAAAAAGAGTATGTGTGTGAAAGAGAAAGTGACAACAAACGATAAATTACAGAGAGAGTGTGTTTTTTCGTTTCTTATGCGAACATATCACGCATGCATCTCCGACATGGAAAAGCAAGGCGAGGAGATACACGAAGATAGCTAGTGTGTGATTGTTTGCAACGGAGAGAGACACCCATGTAGCACATGTCCAATAGAGGTCTGACCAACAAGGAAAAAAGGTCGAGAGGGACACATGGATGGCATGGACGCATGGGGAGGGAGAGAGGGTGTGTTTGTGATAGAGAGATCCCCTCAAGATCGTGAGGGGACTATATGGGTGGGAGATCGAGGGAGTGCGTGCGTGATAGAAAGATGCCCCGAGAGAAATCGAGATAGACCATGCACATGTTTGTGATGGAGACTAAGATTAGCTAGTCATATATATACAGGGGGGACTGCGTGTGCCTACAATTGAGTGAGAGACCATCATACTTGGCTAGCTGGGCATGAGATTGTGTGTGTGTGTGTGCGTGTGAGATGGACAGAGAACGAGGGAGAGAGATAGAGTTTTAGATGGGCCTATCGAGTGCAAGTGAGATGTGCATGTGTATGTGTGACCCGGGTGGATGGAGAGTTTGAGAGAGGGGGGAAGAGCTCTGAGACGACATAGTGGTGCATGAGAGAGTTACGGGCAAAGAGCCAAGGAATTTGTGTGCGTACGATGAGTGCACCCAAGATATCTAGCTTGGACTAGCTAGAGTATCATACATAGTGTGCGAGAGAGACCTATAGATGGTGTATATATGAATGCGAACTAGAAAGACCCCCCCCACACACACACACAGAGAGAGAGAGAGAGAGAGAGAGAGAGAGAGAGATGGAGAGAAAGGGAGAGGGACCAACAAGGTTTTTGTGTCGGATGCATGCGACAGAATTGAAGATTGTCGGCGAGAGAGAGTGAGAGAGAGAGAGAACAGGAGTCCAGGAGAGGGGGAGGTCGCGTTTTATGCATCAAAGACTGATATAAACCATGTTTCGATATAAACTTGGATTCAAATATTTAAATTGGAGAACATGTTGTGTGCAATCCACACATGAACGGATATATGCGTATATCAAACAAGTTCATTAATTTGACTTTCAACATGTTCATGGAGTACTATAATACTGTACAACATGCTACTCGATTGAGGTGTTCAATTTTGGATTTAGTTCACTATTTTGACCTACTGAACGAGTTAGTTCATTGAATCGAGATATTTCATTTTGGGTTTGATTCGCGTTTTTGAGTGGGTCAACTATTTGTCATATAGTAAATCGCTAGCAACGAGCATGTAAAAACACATTACTCCCAAGCATCATCTCTCCATCTAAAAAAGAAGTGGCAAGATAATATTTCAAAATTTGATTCGAACCGACTTGGTAAGGTAGACGTGGATGCTCGTTCTCCCAAAATTTGAACGAACCGTTAAACATCCTCTCTGCTTGGTGGAATTCGCCCGAGCAAATAAATGGGAGACGCGAAATTACCGTCCTATGTTGGACACGCATCAATTGGCCCGTTGTACCGAGGGTAGGTTCGTAACTTCATCCAAGCACGCCTTCTCCTCGGCCGAAATGACATGTGCCGAAAAATTCATAAACCATGGTCGGCAAAACACGCTCTCCTCGCCCGAAATAGCTCGCGCCCACTATTTCAAAACACGCCCTCCTCGCCCGAAATCGCTCCCGCCCACTATTTGGGGAGAAGCAAAGTTACTCTACTATCCCTGACCCTCAGTACACAGACCCAAGCCGAGAAGCCTACTGGCAAGGGTAGAACTGTAACTCCCCCTCACATTTCAGACAAATGTGTCTGTAAGACATGGTT